>NW_020955619.1:941402-1132920 GCF_003031625.1 Empidonax traillii | reverse complement strand
ATCCCTCCGTCCAGCTCAGAGAGCCGGCGCCTGCGCGGGCACTGCCAGACTTACCAGCAGACGTCCTCCGCTCTGGGGTCACCTGCCAGTGCCCCCGTCCCCGCGCCCCCTCCGACCCCCCCACGGCTCCCCGGGCCCCGAGGGCTGGGGCGAGGGTGCGCAGGAGGGGGTGCCCCTCCGCCCGCGGGGCTGGGGAGGGCGGGGGAAGGCTGGGGAAGACTTCTGGCTGCAGACCTTGGTCTGGCGGGTGGGTAGTGGCTGTCTGGGTGCTCTCACCACTTTGATGGGTCTCAGGGAAGTGATGCTGTCGCTTCTCCGGCTGTTGGTCCAGGAGTCCCAGCGGGGGTACTCCCCCTTCTCAAACACAAACTGCTCCCCTTTGCAGCTTGCCTGCTCGTAGCCCACCCAGCTGGAAGAGAGCAGGGGACGCGCTTCAGACGGGGCAGCGGGGCGGGGACCGGCACCTGGCACGGACCCCGTCGAGCGCCCTGGGGCTGAGCCCCCCGCCACGTCCCCTGATCCCTGCTGGAAATGGAAAGGAGCACCGCGGTGCCCGGTGGGGGGAGCGGGCAGGGCTGCGATGTCTCCAGCCATCCTGCATGTCTCTACTGGCAGCGACACCACAGAACTTTACACAGTGGATGCTCCGATGTAGTGGCCAGCCATCCATGGTCCCTGGGGACCTGCAGAAGAACGGGCTCACCCACGTGTCCCAGATGGGGCTGTGCTCCCACCAGGGTGCTCTGCAGCTGCCCTGTTATACCTGGGAGCAGGGCACAGGCAGGGTGCTTTCCAGGGGCTCCCCCTTGCCTGGGCCTGTGGAGCACATGCAGGTTCAGCAGGTGGGGAGAGGGCACCAAAGGTGTGCCAGTCTCACCTGTCCCTGTACCCGAAGGGAAGGAAACCAAGTGGGGGTAACACCACGATCTCTGCCCATGCCCACACCTGTCTGGTCTCCCTGCCACTGAGCAGGGTTGTGGGATACCAGCCTGTCCAGGAGACTCTGTCACCCACCGTCACCCTCTGCTCACCTGCTGGCACCAGGCACCCACTGGGGTGAGGTGGGTGAGCAGCTCAGTGTTGTTTGCCACATGAAACACTGGGTGTGATGCAGGTGCCAGCAACAGGGAGACCCCTCCTCCCGCAGCCCCTGCCTCCCTCCCACATCCCCCCGTGCCCCCCACACGTACGGTCCGGAGTGCACCAGGATGGAGCCCACTTTGTCCACGCCGGCTTCCTTCAGGTTGGGGCAGGCCCCGCTGAGCTCATGGCAGCGGCCCTGGAAGTTCTCCTGCTCGAAGATGGCAATCTGGAAGAAAGCAGCACCTCAGAGCAGGGGACACCCCACCCCTTCCACCACTGCAGGGGGCACACACTTTCACTGGCCACCAGGTCAGCACGTCTGCTGCAGCCCAGACCTCACACTACCCCCCCATGCTGCATTCCAGAGGCTTTTAAGGAGCCTGCAAGCATAAGCCAATGCTCCCATCCTTCTGAGAATGCAGCTCTCACTCCTGGATGCCCATGAGTCCCTGCTGGCACCATCCCAGTGCCCCAGTGCCCAAGCAGAGGGATGCCTGTGGTCACACTGAGATATCCAGGCTGTGGCCGGAGCACCACTGGCAGGACACAGCGAGCCAGACACTCAGAACACGCTGGGATGGCTCCAGGGCAGCTCCAGTGCTGCCAGCTCAGCACAGATCTCAGGGGTCAGTGGGCAGGGGGGGCAGATCTGCTGCATCTTCAGGGGTGGGGGATCAACAGTTGATCTCTTCCCACCCACTCCACCTGCACTGGGGCTGTGAGATGCCAGAAAAATCCCATTCCCCATCTCCTAGTCCCACTGCAAACAGCTCAGCACCTCAGCCAGACACACTTGGCACCAGCTGGGTGCTGGCAAGGGGCACTTCGTGGCTGCTCAGCTGCTCCCAGGGGTGTTCCAGGGGATGGTTTGGGCCCCCAGCGAGGAGGCTGGGAAGTCTCTCACTGACCTTGGAGCTGGCTTGCTGCTGCTTGGAGGCTGGCATTTGGTGCTCGGAAGCCATCATCAGCTGGGTTGTCTGCTGCCTTGGGAGGGAAACTCTGCAGGTTAAAATCTGTCACCGGGGAGGCACCAGGGACTGTGCTCAGAGCCCCATGTCCATGCCCTGCAGTTCACCCAGGGAAGAGGGGTGTTGGGGCCAGGGCTCATGTCAGGATGGGCTCAGGCTGGAGTTGCCAGGGACAGTCCGTGCTCAGGGCTGCTCAGCACCCCAGACCTCCCCAGGCTCATGGCAGAGCCCAGGCAATAGTCCTTGGGAGTTGCCCCAGGTCTCCAGCCCAGAGGGGCACAGGGAACTGTGAGCCCAGGGCATTCTCAAGGCATTCCCAGAAGAGACTGTCAAGGCTTTTCCCACTGTCCCTGCCCAGTGACAAGCTGAGAGTCCCTGTCCCACGCGGGTGCCTGAAGGGGTGACGGGGACAAGCAATGGGACTCCCCACACCAAACCTGGTCCAGGCCCTGCAGGACCCTTTGCTGAGCCCTCCTGGCTCTGCCTGGCACTGCCATCCCTTAGAAGGACCCAGGTCCTCAAGCCCAACGGGACACTCAGGATCTGAGCAGCTCCAAAACAGGTGAAAACGGCTCACTCCCGACAAAAAGAAAGGGAGCCACGGCTGGGTGGTGACATCCTGATATCCTGCTTCGTGCTGCAGGGACGGGACTGTCCCCCCGCTCAGCCCCTGCGTGCCCGTACCCCACGGGCACCGGGAAGGGACCCCGGCCCCGGGGGTCGGGAGGAGGCCACGGCAAAAGAGAGGACAATAAATCGCAAAGTCTTACCAGTTATACCAGTACCCGCTTGAGCCAGTGACGGGCTGTGGCCGGGAGGTGGAATTTATACCGAGCTGCAGCAGAGTGGTGCCAAAACTATTTACAAAATAGTAAAAGCCTGATTCAAAGCGAGAATGCTGGATTAAACCCCAATGAAAACCAGGGTCAGCTGATCTGCCTCAGCCTTTGTCTGCCCGAGCACCAAGCCCGAGTTATTTCATTACCTGTCACATTCGAGTCACCCGCTTTGTCGGGTTGGTGGCGAGGAGATTTGGAGTTTGCATGCATCAGCCGAACGCGTGCCAAGAGCCGGGGCGGCCCTGGCCAACAAAGCGCCCGCCAGCCCCGCTCCAGGCGCTCCGGGGCCAGAGACTTGATCCCCCGACAGCCGCCCCGCCGCCGGGGCCGCTCAACCTGCTGAGCTCGGCTCTTTCCATGCGCGATAAAACGCGCCTCAAAGCCCTGGTGAACGTCTGGCTTTGCCCGTCTGCGGCCCCGGGAGGGGAGCGGCCGCGCCAGCGCCGGTGCCAGCGCAGGGGGACCCGGTGGGGCCGGGGGCACGGCGGGAGCCCCTTCCCGACACCGACCCTTCGGGGGTGGGCAGGCGAAGGAGCTGGCCCTGGTGGCACGGTGCCCAGACAACACCCTCGGCCCCAGTGTGGGGACTTCTTCTCTCTTACCTCCCACCCGCTTGGGGTCCCCGGGAAACACGGGGCAGTGGGAGCAGCAGCACGGGGGCCCATCTCTCACATCAGAAAAAAGCCAAGGCCGGCGAGGGGCTCAGCCTGGGACACATCCCCATGCCCAGGCTATGCCCAGGGTGGGTGGCAGAGCCAGGGCTGAGCTGAGGGTCGAGGGCAGCAGTGAAGCCCCTCCTCTGGCATCTCAACACTGGCCCACCTAGGAGGGTCCTCAGGGCTGGGGGCTGATGGGGACTGCAGCAAAGGGGTTTCACTGTACGGGGGATACCCCAGGTGTCAGACTCCCTGCGTGCTGTGCAGCACCCACAGCCCCCTCTCATCCCCCAGAGGAGTTAGATCCCCCCGTGTCACCCCAGCAAGTGTCACACAGCAATAACAGACTCTGGACCCACTCTTTCCTCCACACTTGGTCCCCGCAGGATCCCTCCAAGATCACCTCTTTCCCCTCCCCTGACCCCAGGATGGCTGCACACAAGGTCACCCCGCAGGGTGTTTTCACCAGAGCCTGCAGTGACATGTGGGGGGGGTCGGTCCCAGCTATGGGTGATGGGGTCTCAGGGGGATGTGGGGTCACGGGTGACCGTGTGGCTCTGCAATAAACCCACCACACCATGGAGAGGTCTGGGCAGGTCAGGGGGGTGAGCAAGAGCCTCCAGCACTCCCAGCCCTGCCAAGTCCTTCTCCCTTCTCTGTGCCTCCCTCTGTGGCACCACAGAGGGATCCAGCACTGCCCTCCTCCTCTTCTGGGCTAATCCATTGGGGTCCCCAGCCAGGACCCCCATGAGCCTGCCCCAGGTCCCAATGCAGGGCATGTTTGCCCCCCACCCCGCCACCACTGGCACATCCCAGCCCCTCATCACCCCATCAGGGGGCTGGCACGGTGCTCAGGATGGCTCCCGTGACTCCAGGCAGCGATTCCCTCCCTTGGCTCTGCCGGGACAGTTTAGCTCATCCCAGCCCCGGGCAGTGACGCTGCCGCAGGCGCCTGGGCCCGGCAGCATCATGGACTGTTCTGGAAGCAGCTTTTGCCTCTCAGGGTCACGTACTCGCCCTCCACAGCTGCCAACCCAAAACTAAAGAGAAAGGCTCTGGAGCATCTGCTCAGGGACCAGCATGAATGGCTCAGGTGGCCTCGAGCCCATCTCCCCTCTCTGCCCTCAGCCCTGGGGGTCCCAAGGGTGGCTGCATTGCTCCCACGGAAGGGCTCTGCCTGGGTGGCCAAGGCACCTCAGGGCTGGGCTGCCCAGCACCTCACCAGCACCTTGGGACACCCCCAGCCCCCCACCTTCACCACCAGAACAGCTGAGCCCCCATGTCAGAGTTCATCCCCCTGGAGAAACAACCCCTGGTGCTGTGAGAATCTTCCCTGGGGAAAGGCTGGGGACCCTGCAAGACTCTGGGGCTGGGCACACCCACCCCCATATAGGGTGAGTACTCTCTGGGGTGCACAGGGCCCGGCTCTGCCCGGGGATGGCTGTTCTGCACATCCCCCTGCTGCCCACATCCCCCCTGCCTGCCCCCAGCCCCCTCCCTGCCACGGGGACTGGCTGCCTGCCCTGGGAGCAGGCAGGAGATGCTGTGGAAAGGGACAGAGGCACTGGAAAAACCCTGACACGGCACCACCGGGGGTTATTTTTGGAAAGCTGCAGCCTTTATGTAACACTGCAAACACACTCCCCCCTCTCTGCTCTGCCCGGGGGTGTTGGGGCACAGCCATGGCCCCCTCCCCATCCCACCCCCCTGCCCCATCATCCTGCTCCATTCCCCCCCCCACCCCACCAGGCAGGCCCCGGTAGCCTCCAGCTCAGAGTTTTATTGAGGTTTTTGCACAAAAAACACCACGGTCACGGCATTGGCCGGGGCACCCCGTGAGCCGGCCCCGGCGGGGGCGTGGGGTCCCTCAGCTGTTCTCGAAGCAGCCCCGCTGGTGCCACTGCTGGTCCCGCACGCGCCGCACGGACTGGATGAGGGGCTGGTTGGCGTCCCACTCGTTCCAGTGCCGGTACTCGCCCTTCTCGAAGACGTGCTGGCGGCCCCTGTACCCGGGGTACTCGTAGCCCACCCACCTGCAGGGATGGAGGCAGAGCTCAGCTGGGCTCCCCCTTCCTGCTGCACCCCCTGCCCAGCAGGTACACCCCCTTGGAACAGGGAGCAGTGTCCCTGTCCTCATCCCACCCCAGAGGCCGAGGCAGTGCTGGTGCCTCTGCCTGCCACAGCCAGGTGATGCTGCCCAGGGCCACTGCCCTGTCACCAATGTCACCGCACAGGCTGCAGCCACAGAGCCCAGGTGGGAAATGGCGCGTGCTGGGAGAGGATGGAGAGTCCAGGGTGGAGAAAGAGCTCCATTGTTCTGGCAGTGGGTTAGGGCAAGGAGCCATCACACAGCCCCAGGGACACCGCCCCAGCCTCCACCACTTCCTGTGGGCCAGGGAAAAGGTGGCAGGGGGCAGGGAACAAGGGCCATGATGGACACAAGCAGCACCATGGGAAGTGCAGTGGCAGTGCCAGGCCTCCCTGCCACCACCCTGGGAGGACCAACCATGGTGCCACTGGACAGGACCCTGTGGGGGTGTCCCCATGTGCCCCTGTCCTTACGTTCCATTCAGGGCCTTGACACTGGCCACGCGGTCCTGGAAGCCGTGGGCCCAAAGGCTGGGGACGTCATCATCCACGATCTCCATCTTTCTCCCGGTGTAGCCTGCGTTCTCAAAGAGGTGGATCTTGTGGTCAGCGCTGTCCTGGGGGAAAACAGTGGTCAGGGGCTGCCCCCAGTCCCCTGGGACCCTCCCAGCCTGGTGGTCCCCAGCGCTGTGGCCGTCCTGGGGGGCACAGCCACTGCAAGACAGCCCCACTCACGATCTGGAGGGGGCGGATGGACATCAGGCTATCGCTGTTGTGGCTGTTGGACCAGGAGTCCCAGCGTGGGTAGTCGCCCTTCTCCAGCACGAACTGCTCCCCGGCGTAGGCTTGTCGCTCGAAGCCCAGCCACCTGCGGGACCCCAGCGTGAGGGGGGGTGCTCTCCCTGCCCCATCCCCCCTGGGGCTGGTCCATCCTCCCCATCCAGGACTTACGGGCCAGACTCCACCTGGATGGAGCCCACCTTCTCCATCTCTTTCTCGGTGATGTTGGGGAGCTCCTCTGTCAGCTCGCACTTCTTCCCCTGGAAATTCTCCAGCTCGTAGATCGTGATCTGAAGTGGGGAGAGACGTTGTCAGCCACTGCCACAGCCATGCTGTGGAGGGAACACCATGTCCCAGTGCAGGATCCCGTGGAAATGGGACAGCAGGGGAGCAAAGGGAGCAAAATGCCATATCCCTCTGTCCCAGCCGCCCTGTGCCGATGTCACTCCTCGCCCACGGCAGAGCCAGGTCCTGTCACGTGCCTCTGCCCTGACATGGCTCTGGGCCTCACTCTGAGGCCATGCTCCGGCCAAAAGTGTTTGTTTCTATTTCCTCCATGACAAGTTGAAAACAAGTGACCAGCTCAAACACAGCATTGGTAACACAGAGGTTTGGGGCTAAGAGACCCCCAGAGCTGTGGGATGGTATCTCCTGCCCCCAGCCTGCTCATGGCCCATCCTTTTCTTGTCACTGCTCCTCCAGATCCAACCATTCCTCTGTTCTGGCCTGGACCAAGCTCATTATTTAGTGTTTCCTTCTAAACCTGACAGGTACAGAGACCACAACACCTCCCCAGGCCCTCCTGCTCCTGGCAGAGCCTCAAGGATGGGTTGGAGGCAGTGCCAGTGGCAGGAGCACAGTGGGGAGCAGGGCCCAGGATGCCCAGCACAATCTGGGAACCAGGAGGGTCCAGGGGCACACTCCCTGGGCCCTGCCCCAGAGGGGTCCCCGCTGCAATCCCTGGGCACAAGATAAGGGCAGAATATCCTGAAGACACCACGTATGGGGGGTTCCAAGGGACAGAGGTGCCACCTGTGTTCCTCAGGAACTCCTGTGCACTCCAAAGCAATAAGCAGCCCAAGACCCCAGTGCTTCTTTACCCCCCTTGCAGGATTTGCTCCCATCTCCAGCCTTCCCAGCCAGGAACAGGTTTGCCTGGTGTCCTGAGCTGCAGCAAGAGCTGCAGCCACTGCATCCCCACAGCTGATTTACCTCCAACCAACCTACAAGGTCAATTCAAACCTAAACACACACCAAGGGAGCTTCACTGCCCAGACCCACAGCCAGTCCCGCTCTGATGGGATGCTTTGTCTCCCCGATTAAATCATTGGGCAGCTGCACACCAGACTGGCGGGAAAACGTCCTTGGCAGCCACACAGGCAGCAACAGCATCCCTCCTGCCAGGCAGCAGCAAATCCTCAGCCCCAGTCTCCCTCCCCAGCCCACTCAGCACCCGAGCAGTGACACCCACACACTGCTGCTGCAGGAGAGCTGGAGGCTGCTCACATCCCCAGTACAGCCTGCAGTGCTGGTACTGGTTCCAGCCTGGCACACACACTGCATCCCACAGGGACCCACAGCATCCCCCAGCGTCTGTTCCGGAACCAGTTGCCCCCAGTATACCTTGTAGTTGCCACCTCGCTCTCCAGCTCCCTCCCCAGTCGCCATCTGCTCGGGGGGACTTTGCTGCTCAGTCATTATGCCTGGAAAACCCAAATTGCAGGAGGTTAACGGGCTCTGAAGTCCTTAATAAAACACAAAGGATGAAGCTGGCCTGGAAACAGGCAGAACAGATAACACAGATCCCAAGTGCAGCAGCTGCAAATCCCCAGGGGTGTCTGGGCTAGGAGGAAGCTCCGTGATCCATCCTCCTCCCCCTCCAGCACATGGGCCCCACATCCTCACCCAGTTCGTCTGCAAGACCGACCTGAGCCATCTCCCAAGGGACACGGATCCCTCTGCCCTGGGCAGCTCATCCAGTTGTCACTAAACTGTCTCACAGCCTGGCCTTTGTTTCCAGCAGGCATTTGCCAGATTTCAGCTTCCAGCTGCTGACATCTTTTCCTACTAACATAAACCTGACACCTCTCCCTTGCTCCAGCATCCCAGGGGGCACTGGACACAGCAGCTGGAGCTGCTGCTGCTGCTGCCTTGGCTGGGGGGATGGTAGTAAGAGCCCCCTCCTCGCTGTCCAGGAACATCCACAAAGCTCCTGCTCAAATAGGAAACCTGCTGGAAAACGCCTCCCCGGCCTTGCTACGTGAGGGTTGGCAAGGGGGTTAAAAGATGAATAGAAGAGTTTTGATCCGTGTCCTTAATCAAACCCTGCAGCATCACTTCTCGCCACGCACGAGCCAACCCTTCACTCAGTGACCCCTCGGCTCAGACACTCTAGTTCTGTTTTAAAGCCCCTTCCAGTCCAAGCAGTGCTGCCGGTACCTCTCCGGTGTGGTTCCGCTCTGCCGGCGGCACGGGGCGGCCCCGCTATTTATGGGTTGCTTCTGAACAGAACAGCACATTATCCGAGCGCTGATACAGCAGCTGCGTCCACGGAATTCCATCCATGAGATTTCATCTCAATAGCGCGGGCTATGGAAACGTCATTCAGATTTCTCCCGGCTGTCCCTCGGAAACGGGCCACTCGATTTACAGAAGATTAACGTCGAAATTCACATCAGCACGTTCACGCTGCTTCTTGCCAGGTTCTCTGGAAAACTCTCCCATCAGCAGTTCACGGGAGGGTTTAGCCTGGAAACCGAGCGCAGCGCAAAGCAAAAACCGGGCAAAATATTGACCGTTTGTTTGGGGTCCAACACAAGATGGAGTGGGGTCGGCTCGGGGAGCTCGGCGGGAAGCTGGGGCAGCTGGTTCCAGGGCAGGAAAGGACCTCAGGATCTCCAGGTCGGGGTTCTTGCTTCAGCTTTGGCCCTTACAAGGATGGTTCTCTCCACTGGGCCCGTTCCTTCTTTGGCGCCCAGTCCTGCTCCCTCCTCAGCCCATTTTCCAAGCATGTTGGCATGCACCAGGGTTTGTGATGCACCCTGCGGTGTGTAACGGGTGTTTTTGGGAGCCAAGTGCCTTGTACAGGGGTTCATTCACCTCTACAGGCACAGGACAATGTAACTGGGGGGAGTGCAGCCCTCCCACACCAGGCACCAAGCTGGTAGTGTTTCACTCTGCTGATTTCCTCTACCTTTTTATACCTAGTCCTTTCCAACCCAAACCACCCTGTGATTCCCCAAGGAATGCTGCATTCAGCTGCACACAGCACCATTTACAGCTCTTGCAGGGTTTCCTACCTGCTCCGAGCATGGCTCATCTCGAAACTCAGAACTACACGAGAAACCTTTACTGAAATTGTCAGAAAAGCAAATCCCCTGGGCCAGGCCAGACAAACTGAATGGGAGAGGAATAGTGCTGAGCATTAGAGCCACTCATGGCGAGACCCTTCATCCCCACCTTGTCCTTCAGCAGCATCCTGGAACTTCCTATCTCCCCATGAAACACTCCATCCCTGCAGAAATCAGCCTTTTACTGTTCCAAGTCACGTACCTGCTGTGATAGTGAACCCCCTGCACCACAGCCTGTGTGGGACACACCAACACCTCCCACACCACCACATCCCACTGACTTCGTTTCCCCAGCCCAGCCCGTGCTTGCAATCCTGCTCCCTCCAGGATGCACTGACCACTCCTGGGGTGTATTGGGGCTGGACCATGGAGTTCTGGGCAGGCAGCTCCTCCAGCTCCAAAGGGTCAGTTAAAAGGCACCAACTCTACAGCACCAGTACAGATTTTTCTGCCATAAGGGGAAAAGGAGCCAAGACGGAAGGGCCCGTTACTGGGCCAAGAATGATTAAACCACAGGATATGAACCATTTACCTGGTATTTGCCTTGGAAGTGCCCTGATCCCCCCTAAGTCATTCTGGTGCTCCAGCTCTCCCTGGGCCACCTGGACATCCAACCATATCCTGGGTGCAACACTTGAGACAGGGGGCGTATTCCGGTGTTTGCACAAGGGCTGAAGTAACAAACCTTTTACAGGTACCACTTTGCATTCCCAAATCTGTGCCATGGTGCATTTCAGTTTGCCAACAGACAAATTCCAGGGTAAAACAAACTTTTTATGTGAGAGAAAAAGGGGTGGTGTGGGGGGTCATTCCTGTCAGGCCACTTCAGATAAAGTCTCGGATGTCTTCCATCTCCAACAAACAGCAGAAAAAAGCATGTGGCAACAGATGTTAAAGTGTAAAAAATTCCAACAAACATTATCTGGAATTAAAATAGAATTATATAAACTGTATTACAGTCTGTTCTATCATTTAAGAATAACATATTTATATATCTTTTATTACAGAGTGACAATCCCGGAGAAAAGGAAGTAGATATTTAATCCATGTACAATATAAAGAAATAATAGAGCAGAAAAAACACTGTCTCATTCAACAACATTCTAAAGATGCTTTTTAATTAGACATTTAAGCATTAAACATTTCTCAGTAGTAGGTTAAACTACTCAATACAGTAAGTTTCAGTGCATTGTCCAAGCAGACGTGGAAATGCAAACACATTCAAGGGCTTTGTGGAAACCTCGTGTTAATCCCCTCAGTTTCCTCAGCACGCAGCAAACAATTACAGAATTTCTGGCCTACAGTTATTAGACCAAGAACCAGTAAATCCTCCAACTGTTGGGAACACAACACTGTCACCCGCTGAAGTGGAAAAATCCAGCCTGTGTAAACGCTCCTGCAAGCAGGGAATTACCTGATTAGTGGGGTTAAAACAGGCCCCACTTCATCTGAGCAAGCAGAGCCATCGCTGCCCTCCTCACACCTGCACAGGCTGCTCGGGCTGGCCCAGGTGTCACACGTGGGGCACAGCGATGGAACCCTTGAGTGCTGCCACAAAAAACATATCCCAAAAGACAAAGAGTTGCCTTTTCCACCATCATCTAAAGGAGAGGGAAGAAAATCTGTGCAACGTTTTAAAGTGAGCCGAGAGGAGCTGGTGGTGGCTGTGCTCGATGGGAACCAACTCACAGAGCCACGGATCCTGGGGGATTCCTGCTCCATGGGGAGCAGAGGGGCTGCAAAACTAACACTGTCAACAGCTCCCATGAGAAATAGGGCAGAGTAGCAAGGAAAGATTTTACATAAGATAAATGTCTTCGTCTCATCTCCACACCGGGAGCTGCCATCAGAGCTAAATCTGGGAGCGAGAAATGGGCATATGGGACTTGTCTCCTGACATCCTGCTGCTATTTCCTAGAGCAGACTGGGACTGCAAATCACCTCCTCTGTGACTCCTTCATGAGAAGAATTGGCACATGGTTTTGGCAGCTACAAGCCTGACAGACAGCAGAGCAGGCAGGCCACCACTGTGGTAACCCCATGGGAATCGAGCTCACGTAAGACTGATCAGAAAAAAGAGAAAGGAAAATAAGTGGAAGTGCTGGTGCTTTATGGTTTGAATCTAGAGGAGCCCCTCGGCAGGACATGGGAAGTGCAGCCCAAGGAGCAGCCCCGGCTCTGGCAGGCGAGGAGAACACTCCACTCTCGTTCCCTCTTCATGCTTTCTTGGTCGAGCCTGAGGAATACGACAGGACAAATCACCTCCCTCCTTGGGCTTTATTTTTAAAGGTTTACTGAAAGAGCACTTATTTGGGACAAGAATCAGCTATGTCTTACATGGCCAAGGTGTTGATATTTCAGAATCAAAGATACAGACGTGTCTGGGGATTAGTGATTCCCAAACACCCGTGTGGTCCATGAGAGCCCTACTCCGCTATCAGCACGTGGGTCTTGCCAAAGAAAGGACAGGAAATCATCTTGAGAAACTGAAGATCACATTTAGGTTATCCCATAAAATCAGCATAAAAATAAAAACTTAAACCTGGTATTTACAGATTAACAAATAAAAATAAGAAGTGGGACTATCCAAACTGCTATTAAAGTGACATTCAACAATTAACTGGAACCCTGATATGAGTGTAACATCCTCCCTCTTCCCTTCCTTTTTTTGTTATAAAAACAGTATTTACATATTTTTACTTTTTTTTTAAAGAGAACTGGTTGACATTATTGCTTGATCCTTTTTAGGAAAGACATTCCAATGAAGCAATTATTCCACATGCTGACAAAACACAGAATATACCACTTCAAGAGTGACAAAAGTTAACATTTTGTTCATCTAAAAATTATCTCCATCTGCCAGGTCAGCAGATCACATGTAAATATAAGCCAATCAAAAATACATTTTACAAAAAATAATCAAGTTTCCTTTTTCAATATGGCAGTAAACATGATTTGTTCTTCCACTCTCACCTTCCACAAACTTCATTCTAAATAGGAGCTTACTATTTGTTCACAAAAAAAAAAAAAAAAAAAAAAAAAAAAAAAAAAAAAAAAAAAAAAAAAAAAAAAAAAAAAAAAAAAAAAAAAAAAAAAAAAAAAAGATAAATTTGATTAAAATTGTTATTTTCATAAACAAACACAAAGCCCAGCCCAGACACATCTACCAGAGGTCACAGCTCTGAGCGCTGAACACCTACACAGTTCGACAGCGAGGGGAGTTCCCTGCATCACAGCACTTCCAAATATCTCCATTTTCCAAGACTTTGTGAAGTGCTAACCATGAACCATGGGTTCTCCTGGCAGGCAGGCCTGAAGTGACACCATCCCCCCGACCTGACAGACACAGCTTTGTATTTGACTATGAATTGAAGCAGCTTTCTCCACAAAACAGGAAGGCACCATGCACAGAGCAGTTGAGGCAGGAAGCAAACAGCAGCAACATGACATGGGGGTTTAGGTTCAGATGAGTTAAGGCTTCTGTTAAACTTCTTTATCTTCTTCTAGTTAGAATCACTGTCTGGAAGGAAAAAACAGAAGGAATTGAAGTAATGGTGTGACAGCGTCAGACAGACAGCCCCTCCCAGGGACTGTGATAGGAAACCCCCCAAATGCCTATTTCTGTTGTAGTGTCACCTTGGTATTGTCCTATTTAATGTGTTAAATGTTCAAGGGCTGCCAGGAATTTTGCTGGAACAACAGAAGGTGTTCAAACTGTGTGCAAGCCTCAATTAACCAGCACCAGACTAATTCTTGCCTGCTGGAAGCACCGGGAAATCACAGCCCCAACAGAGCAAGGGTTGTGACAATTAAATTATCTGCAGAGAATCAGTGACACTTTCACCTGGGAGTGAAACAACACCTGTTCTGCCTTAACACACAACTACTGACAGCCCTGGTGCATGTGGCAGGGTAAAGGCCTCAGAGTTAGTGCTGACACAGTGCTTAAAGAAAGTGTGGTTTTGTCTCTGCACACCCACACTTAGCAAAGCCCCCCTTCCTGCCCCAGGTACCTTTTCAAACCTGATTCTCATAATGGCTCTGTCTCTTCTTTGATTTCAGCTCCTTCAGCCACTGAGGAGACTTTTCTTCTGACCTAAGATATAAAAGAATAATCTTTATTCTTTCATTATGAAAACTTATTATAGAAACAAAAAAAAAAAGATATATAGAATTTCTTGCATTATTTTTTTTTCTTCCACCAAAACCAGCTGGGGCTGGAATTCTCTCACCTGTCCTCCTTCTCCACACTGGAGGGCAGCACTCTGCTCCCGGGAGTCCCTAGCTGGGCTTTGGGGGATTTGAAGAGCTGAGCAGAACCAGTGTCCCCAGCGCTCTCAGACTCTTGTCTTTTCCGGAGCTGGGCCTAAATATAAAAATAAAGAAAGGGATCCCTTTAAGCAAGCATTCATGCTTTTTAAAATGCAAACTCATTTATAAACTCATTTATAAAAACAAACAAACAAACAAACAAATCATGCCTAAAATCAGGGCAGGGGTTCCTTATAAAGCATGAGCAACTCCTGAACTGGGTTATCTCTGCCTGTGCTCACCTTGAGAACAGAGTGATCCATTCCTGGGAACACGGGGAGTCTCTGGGCTTGTACCACAGATGACCTTGGAGTATGCTGGATCTTCTCTTCCTCCTCAGAATCTTCCTGTTGCATAGTTTTCTTCTCCTCTAATTAATTGTTTAAAAGAAAGCAGAGGGAGGGGAACCATTAGTCAGTTTTCATCTATGCCTTGTTCTAGATCTCTCCTTCCATTCAAATGCAAATGAAGAGCAGGATTTAGAAATGTCATTTAGAAACTCCTGCCAAGCTGATCACAGCTGATTATTTCAGGTAGCTGAGGGGTACCTGTGGAATCCTTGAACATCCAGGCATTATCTGGTTCTTCCACCAAGGAAAATCTGTTCTCAAACTCCAGTCCTCTGCTCCTCCTCAGCGAGTGGGACGTGGGGTTCCGGCGGCGCCGCTTCTTGCTGAGCTGCACCCGGGTTTTGAGGGCACTGGAGTCCAGGACAGCCGTGTGCTGGAAAAAAAACCACACCCTTCAACCAGCCTGGAAATACACCCCATCTCCTCTACAACGACTTCCCAACCCACTTCATTGCATTAACCCGTTCAGTTTATTAAACTCTTTGCCTGCTTATTATTCTTGTAGTTAAAACTTAAGGAGAATTTATGGTGAGGGTGTGGTGCATTGTGGCTCTGGGCTGTGGATGCCTGATCTGCATTAATGATTTGGACAAAATTAATACAAAAAATAACTGCAATAAATAGGAGTTTGGTTCTTAGAGTGTTTTATGAATATAGGCTTTCCTAGCTAATAGCAGCTGAAGGCCAATCTGAAGACTGGGATCTAAAAAGAGCAAGTACACAATATTCTCTCTTAGTGCAGTGGTGCAGCTTCCCTACCAGCTACAGACATTCCAAGCCACTCACCAGCATCAAGGACACTCCAAATTTAGTGTCACAGTATTCAGAAAAATTCTGTGATCAGTCAATTCCAACACATGCTATAGGCAATAACATTTACAGAGCAAAACTAGGAACTGTAATTTATTTACTTGCTTAAAGCAATTTGCTGTTAGAGACTTGCCTGCAACCAGGAAATATCCCTGAGCCTCCTCTTCTCCAGGAGATGTGGGTTTGTTTCTTTTCCGGAGATTTCAAGTCAGGAATAAACTACTCAATAAACAGCATTTTCCAGCTGTACTTGGAGCTGCTCATGTTTTACTGAGACAACTTTAGCAGCCCAGAGACAGCACAATACAGACCTTCTATAAGTGTTCGAACACCGTGTGGATGTGGCACTTGGGGACACGGGTTAGTGGTGGCCTTGGCAGTGCTGGGGGAATGGCTGGATTCAGTGGTCTTGGAGGACTTCTACAACCTAACCAAAGTTCTTGTAAAGAACTCTGATCTCATTAACTGTGTATGGACAGAAATTCCTGGTCTTATACCAGTGCAAGATCCTTCAGTATGAAAAAATCCTTTAAAATGCAGCTATGAGCTACTACAGAAAGAGCCCAATTGTAAATAAGAAAAACATTAGTGAACGCCTTTATAGCCTGAAATTTGCAGGGCTCACAGCACAATGTGTTATTTAATTATGTTTCCAGTGTTCGTAAAGACATTTAGTTCTTCTCTTACAGATCAAAGAGAAACAGCAACTTTAGTAAGACACTGGCAGTGCCCAGAGCAGCTGGAAGTGTTCAAGACCAAGTTGGATGGGGTTTGGAGCAACCTGGTCCAGTGGAAGGTGTCCCTGCCTATGGCAGGGGGTAGGACTGGATGAGCTTTAGGGTCCCTTCTAATCCAAATCAGCCTGGGATTCCAAGTTTAATTACCTGAGGCCAGTAGCTTTATGGAATCTCTCAGAACCTAAACATTGCAGAGACTAGAAGAACTTTGATCTTAAGCTTTTCAGGCAGGAAGGAAGCTGAGAAAATTCAGTGTGGGAAAGGAAAAGCAGAGGAAAATTGGGTGCACGTTTTCCAGAAGAAACTGCTCTGCAGTGATTAACACAGGGAACAATACAGGTGACACAGAAGGAGAATTTCTGTTTCCCGTGATGGCAACTTACATCAATGAAGGAGAAATCAGTGGTCTTGTCATCAGGGAACGTGTCTCCTGGAGGAGGTAAATCAGTCCCATCAGTGGAGTCCATGTCAGTGCTGGAACGGTCCAGGCTAGTGCTCCTTTGGTCTTTGTTGAAGTCATGGTGCTCAGCCAGGGAGGGCTGTTCTGTCTGCGAGGACAGCGAGGACGGGCGGCTGTTCGGGGGCTGCTTCCGCGTCGAGACGACATCATTTTCCAGGGAAGGGGATTCGGGCACAAAGCTGAAAATGGAGCAAATGGCATCTGTGAGACCTCAGGGTAAACAAATAGCTGCAAGGACAGTCTGGATCACATGAGGTCAGGGGAACTTAAATAAAGGTGGAACTGAAACTACAGCTATGAGGAGCCAAGGCACCTTTGGAGGCAGCAAGTACCAGCAGCACTTGGGTGTGGATCCCTTCCATCAGCACAGCTTTCATCCCTTGGATTTACAGTGTAGTGGGGATTGGAGTGTATTCCATCCAGCTAGAGGCTTTTCCCTTCAGGAATGCTTGAGCTGAAGGAGAGGTGGGCACCAGGTGGCACCCTAAGGCTGGGCTCTGCAGGCAGAGCTTTAGGGTTGTCTCGGGGAGAGTGCAGATGGTGGCAGGAACTGCACACCAATGCTGGGATGCTCCCAGTGTATTCCTAGGATTCCCTCCTTTGCCTAGACTGACAGGAAAGAACCGTGGTGTCAAGGACCTGCACCGCAGTGCTGAGATGCTCCCAGCATATTCCCAGAAATCCTCCCTTTGCCTAGACTAACAGGAATGAGCTACAGTGTCAGGGCTGAAAGCTGTTACAGTGATGTCTCCCTTTGTCACATAGGCTGGACTATTCCTTTAAACAACAGGATAAAGTAGGAATATTCTACTGTCAGTAAAAATCAGGCTGTTCTAATCCCCAGTTTAAAAAAAAAAAATAGAACCTGAAGTATTTATGGAATTCTGGTTTTTCTCCTCCTCTTGGTAGAAGTCTTTTGTTACTAAGCACCATTTCTTGAGCACATTATCTAGGAAAACTGTTCTGAACCCAAAAATACATGTACATATCAACATATGCCCATTTTTTAAACAATAAATCTTAGTATTTGGTACAGCCCACAGTGACAGCAATGCTGGGAAGAAAACACTCAGGAGTTACTGCTGGATAACAACGTCCATCAGCAACAGTACACAGTACAATGCCCAGGCTGGCAGAGCAGACACTGCACAGAGGGTTTCCAGCACACAAGCACAGGGAATGCTGCTTCCCTTCTTCACCAGTGGGCCCCAGGATAATTAAGAATGGCACTAATGAGCTCCAGGACAAGTTTTTGTCTAGGATTTTTGCTTCGAATGATATTTGGTATCCACAGCATCAGACTTTAGACCCACTGCAGGAATGGGGAAAAGAGGGACAATCTGCAGGCTTAGGACCTTTCATGGAAATTAAAGTGTGTGTTGAAAGGATCCTGTTTCATATGCACGTCTCCAAAAAGCCTCTTCCCTGCTACATCCCAGGGCTGCAGCTGATACAACTCAAACCAAAATATTTGAGAGTAAGATGTGACAGAAATCCAGCTGAATTTACACTGGTTGGTGGTTCCTCATTCACAAATCTTCCCAATGGATTCTCCTTCAGAGTTTCTGCACAATTACACCCCCACTACACACAGATTCCTGTGGCACAGCCCATCCCCAAAAGTGGGAAAGGATGCCTGGAGTCGAAACCCTGTCATGCACAGTGGATTCTTTCCAGCTGAACAGCAAATTAGGGGGGAAATTCCCTTCAGAAAAAATGAAATTGAAAATGTATTTTCAGTTCTCATTACTGAGATGTATTATGCACCTTTTTCTACTACTTCATTAAGATTTCAGGGTTTATAAGCACATCCATGAGCTGCCCCCAGTGTTCCACAGGTGCATTTCCTTCTCTGAAAAATCATCCTTCACATGGAGCACACAAAACCAGCAGGATTGTTATCACAATGGGCAATAAACTGAGATCAATCCTCACTTTCACTTGCAATTAAATTTAATTAGTTTTAGCAAGACAGTGTTAAGAGGCCATAAAGAATGTGTTGCTTCAGCATGGGAAATTAGAAGTCAGAAAGAAAAGGAATCTTGTTTTTACACTGTTGAAGGGTGAGAGTCTAAAGGCAGCTCTCACTGTTTGCCTGGGGTGTCACACAGGAAGTAATGTCCATTCAAAAATCCCAGAATAATTTAGGTTGGAAAAGACCTCCAAAACCATGGAGTCCAACCTGTGACTGATCCCCACCTTGTCACCCAGCCCAGAGCACTGAGAGCCACGCCCAGTCGTTTCTTGAACACCTCCAGGGAGGGGGAGTCCACCACCTCCCTGGGCAGCCCCTTCCAGTGCCTGACCACCCTTTCTGGGAAGAAATTCCTCCCTTTATACGCTCTTTTATATTCTGTAGCTGCAGGTTCCCATCTAATACAGGTGTGTCTGTACACTGTCCCTGGAAGTGTTCAAGAACCAAGCAGACGTGGCACTTGGCCATGTGGGCATGGTGACCCTGGAGGTCTTTTCCGACCTTAATGACTCTGTGGTTCCATGGAGATGAGTTCACTCACAGGTGCATTAATAAAACACTCCTAAAATGATCACTCTATGGCTCAAACACTGGGAAATGCCCGAACCTGGAGGTTTCCCCAGCACAGCACAGGCACAGCAGGGTGGTGACATCGTTGGGTCCCCGCTGTCGGGGCGGGTGCGTGCAGGACACGACACTAAGGGTGTGCAGCTGGGAAGGGATAAACTCTGAGGGAAGTGAGCCAGGCCAAACAGGAAAGCTGAATTATCAATGTCTCCTGCAAGTTCCTGCCCCAAGGCTGAGGCCAGGAGGAGGCACCAAAGGCAGAGCCCTGCTCAGAGCACCCATGGTGGGATGGGGAGAACATCTCACTGGTCCTGGCAGGGGCCTGCTTAATAAAAAATACACTGCAGACAAAATGCACTTGCAATGCATTCCAGGAAGACTTCCATTATTTAAAAGTACATTAATCTCATTCCTCTCCAAGTGCCTGACTAACACACCAGTAATTCCCCCGCAATGAGCCGTAAGTCAAGCCAAAGCAGAGCAATGGGGTGGCAAAATGCTGAGAAGTCTCTCCACTGTCATCATTACACTGTAAAAAAAGCAAAACCCAAACATTTCTTACATTGGAAACAAAATTCCCGCACATGGGGATTGAGTTCAATCCTTCAGTGAACTGGAATGTTTAGGTGGAGCTGTTCATACCAGGATGGACAGACTGAAATCACTCTCCAGCACTGTCTGCTTTGGAGCTGAGATGAGCACCTTTGTTAGGAAACTGATCTCAGAAAATGTCTGTACCATCTTGAAATCGAAGTTAATTTTACAGCAGCCTGGCTGTCACTGTTGGCATGTCACTCAGCTCGCTGAACCTGAAGCTGAAAACTACCCTGATTTCATAAGCAATAAAATATTTATAACACACAGTTCTCAACTGCAGAACACACCAAACAATTGACATTGATGTCAGCTGTAAGATCTCAACAAGTATAGCATTAAAAACCATGTAAATGCTATTTTCATACTACACTGAGCAGACAGGACACAGGCTCAGGGTAGATCAAGCCATAATTTACACAACAGGTGTAAACTATAAAAAACCTCACACTTTGCTGCTCTAGGTTTATTTCATTACATCATTTTAAGAACATAAAAGCATCAGCAATACAATCTTTCACTCGACTGATATTCCATTTCATCCTCCAGTTCACCACAATGAAACACTTCAGAGTCTGGAAGTGGCCACAGTCCCTCAAGGTGTATCAGGGCACACAGAGAGGTGCATCCCATGTCACCACACCCAGCACCCAGAGCCCTGTTCTAGAGGGATTTTGCTATTCAGCCCAACTAGTAGCGTGGCTGTTAAGGCAATGCCAGTGGGAGAGAAACAGATTTACAAACAACTAAAACACACAGAAGTGTCCAAGTGCCAGGATGGACAAGGCTTGGAGCAACCTGGTCTAGTGGAAGGTGTCTCATGGCAGAGGGTTGGAATGAGATGAGCTTTAAGGTCCTTTAATGGCCTTCCAATGCAGGCCATTCTGGAATTCTGGGATTCTATGACCTCCTCTCCCTCCTCAGCTAAGGAAAGCCTCAGGCCTGCAGAGGGCCACGTCCCCCTCACCTGTCCCCGCTGTGCCGCTGCTCGTTCCAGGTGCCGTACTGGCTGTCGGGCTCCTGCACCAGTGTGTCTGTGTCCTTCGCTCCCGGTGCCTGCCTGGAGAAGCACTGCCTCAGCTGGTCCTGCAACGAAACGTTTCGTCAGTTGGTTGAGAGATTAACACGTTTTATTGGCAACAGTGGGTTTGAATCTGCCAGTTAGACTTGGTTAACGCAAAACCGGGAATAAACTTAGATCTGGAAAACGGCTGTGAACTCGGAATGACAATTCTCTATACAATAAGCATTGTTTTGCTGGGCAAACAATGGATTCTAGAGGCTGGAAGTGACTCCCTGGTTTTAGTAACGCCAAGCTGCTTTAATATTGCTCTTATCTCATGGCACAGAATTTCTCAAAGCACCTATGCAAGCACAAGGAATTCTGCTGGGAACGGCGTTTCATCTCGCAAGCACACAAGGCAAACATCAACTCTACTGCTCTTTCCCTGGGTTTAATAAAAGGATACTTTTTTTTTTTCACCTTTCTTTGGAAGACATTCAAAATAAAATGAATAAATAAACAAATAAGCACAGGGCCAGACGTAAAAAGCCCTCCACAAACTGATGTGTGCTGAGGCAATGTCCAAACCCAATCCAGGCCAGACCATGGTGGGTTTGATCTGTTCTACTCTGACCTCTCACTTCCTGAATGATTTTATTTCATGGACCTTCCGCTTTCGTAGGGAGGAAAGAGTGGATCCTAGGCCATTCACTTTCTGAGGAAAGAAATGGGTCAGTGCTGACACCCCAGATCTGCAGCAGAGCCATGTCAATACAACCCTGTTGCAGCTTTGCTTTGCAGTTGTGCTGTTACACACTGAGGTTTGAGTCCTGAAATCCTACACTCTGAGCACGTAATTAACTGTTGGTCCCTTTCACCTTCATTACCCTGAACAAACACAAACATGGCTTTCAGCTCCAAATCAGCTTTGTTAATCAAGATTTTATCTGACAGCAGATTACAAGGTTTTCCACCTGCCCTTGGGAAAATCCAAGGATTTTTCTCTCCTTGTAACCCCCCCTACCTCAGACTTACCTAGCAGAATACATTTGTGGAAACTACCAACACATTTAGTTATGTTCAGGCAGCCCACACAAAGTAGCAATAATATTAAGAAATCCCATATTTAATATAGAGAATCCCTTCCCATTTTTGAGAAAAAAAGAGATGCATGTTTTCTTCACTTTATACACTTACAGAATTCTGTCTTAAGACTATAAAAACATTAAGGATAATTCACCAGTGCTGATACTTTGCTACTGAAGAAGTCCCCCAACACTTCCACCTCTCATAACCAGTTCTTATTTCCCAGGGGCCACAGCAACTCTCCAGCCCTGCTGCACTCTCTGCTGTTGCCAAAGAGTCTCTTTTAATGCAGAGAGAATTAAACCACAAAAGGCTCCACCATTTACTTCAACTACCACCACACACCACGACCAAAGTTAAAGTCCCATTTTGTGATACTCAACCAAAACTGGGGCTCAGTTTGTGAGTGACACAGAACAGACATTTCCTGCTTTTCATTCCAGATGTTCTTGTAGCCCCAGAATTCACTGGCAGTGATTCTAACAGTTTATAGAATCCTAGGACTGTTAAGGTTGGAAAAGACCTCTAAGATCATCGAGTCCAACCTGTCATTTATATAGAGAGATAGATACATAAATACAGATATATACATGTACACCCAGAGGCAAGTTGAGTTCTCACATTTCCCAGTCCATGCCAGGTATGAGATTCCAACCACAAGCCAGGCACACGCTGCTTCCAACTAGAGAAATAGTCTGGTACTCCCTAGAAGCCACATGGCATTTCTTCCTGCTTGGCTTGGGTTTTCCCTTCCACGAACTCCCTCTGTAGCTTCCCAGTCCTGTGATTTGCTCCAGAGACTCCACTAACACCCCTGGGCTCAGCCTTCTGCTCTCACCTGGTGGCCACAGCACCCTTGGCAAGTGGATGCACTTCTAGGAAAGGCACTAACAAATGCCAATCGTTCTCACTTCCCTCCCCCACTGTCCATGCTTGTTCAGGGTTTTTTTCCAACCTGAGACTCATTAGGAATTTTTTTTTTTTTCAATCCCAATCTCACATTACAAGTTACCCCATCCTTGTAATCAATTTGTACAGGATATTTTCCACCAGCTATGACTAAGGCCCGTTACTCTACACACGGCATAGACCGTTTTATTGCAATCACTCACATTGTTTCCAGCTAGGAAACAGTCTAAAAAGCTTCGAAACAGGAATAGGAGGAGCAGAAAAGCAACTTCTGTCCTGTTGCACTGGGGAGGCCTTGTTTACGCAGCGCTGTGTTATCTTGCCGTGGTGGCTGGAAGGAGACGCGTGGCCAGCCCAGATAACGCCGGCTCGGCAGCCACGGGGAAGAAGTTCAAATGCAAATACATCGCTCGTGTGAGGGCTCAGTAATTCTTAATAACATCTTACACTGCTGACAAACTGATCTGCACATATCCCTCAGTTTCAGGCAACGCTTGAGTTGATGTTAATAGATACTTGAACTCTGAGATGCCATTTTACAGCCAACATGACACAGTTAACAGTGTTATTCTCTATGCTAAACCCAAAGAAAGCCAGAAAAAGAACTAACATTACCACTTCTGAAGACATTGTGAGATGAAATTCAATGAAACAAAGAGAAAGTCCAAACATGAGGAATAAAACGCTCCCAATTCCAAGAGATCTGGAATTGTCTAGATTCCAGAGACTTTGTTATATTCAGTATTGTTACTGCATTTTGCTTCCGGAGGAAGCTACTTATTTCAAGATGACAGTGTCTCTCCCTGACAGTTCCTTTCAGCACATACTTTAAATGATTAATTGGAAAACATAACCACTCTTTAGGTACCAAGCACAGAAATAGGGAGTGGGAAGAGGAGCTGATCCTCTCTCCAGCTTGTGGAGGAGGTGTTGGCTGGGGGCACCGAGGGTGGCGCAGGAAAGCAATTTATAGCCTGTGAGGCTCGGAGGAGAGGGGTGTGCTGAGCAACAACAAAACCCTAAAAATTATCCTCTCCAGAAGGTGATTATTAGCAAGCAGAGAATGATGAGGTTTAGCTTTTCTTTCAAAGATCTCTTTTACATCATTTTCACCAGAACAACTCAAGGCGATCAACACATGAAGCCAGGCCAGGTACAGCCATTTCTTCCATAAACAAAATATTCAGGATACAGTAAAGCCAGGTATTTCAAAGGAAAAGGCAGTCAAAAGAGGAGTCTGGTGTCTTTTTAGAGCCAGAAGATAAGCCCAAATGAGGAATTTTCTTATTTATAATGACAGAAAAATCTCCCCAGATAAACACCACACTCGGTCCAGGTTTCAAATGCTATAATTCCTTGAGCTTTGATCTTTTAACTTCCCAATTCGTACACTAGGAGCAGGAAAAAATTGACTTAATTTTCATATAAAATAAAGCAGCTGAGCTGTGTCCTGCTTTGCCTCCGGTTCTTCTTCTAAAATGAGACATTACGATTATGCCTTTTTCAGTCCTCCCTTGGAATTAAGCTGGGCTTGGCTATAGTCCAGGGCTGATTACTCCTGCAATTTCCAGTTCCTGAAAATGATGCACACACAATATTGGTTCTATCGGTCCAAAAATTACCCGTAACTCCGAGTGAATGGAGACGTTTTTGTGAAAACCCCTCCCGCACTAATGTGAAGTAAAGACCTGGCACAGGAGGAACACCAGCTCGGAGAGATCTCATGAGTCAGAAGCTGCACAGACAGTTTCAAAAATATCTTTGTTTGCAAAGGAGCCCGAGACATCAGCCAGGGGAAGTGACAGCCCACAGCTTGAGTGCGAACGTTCAAAGCTAAAATCCACTGGCATAGACTGGATATGAGGAGGAACTGCACAATGGAAGGAAGTTTTGACCATCTGCCTTGTTAATACAGAACTCAGAGAAAAAACTGTGCATATTTCTTGAAAAGTGCCTTCTTTTTTTTTCTTCTTCTCTCTCCTTTTTTTAATCAAAGAAGTCAGAGATTTGGTCAAATTGCCCCATACATGTGACACTGCATTTAAGCAGAGCTTACAAGTCCTTACAAATCCAGAAAACCATCACAACTGTTCCCCTGCAGACTTCCAGGAGGATAGCAAAATACTATCTTATTCTATTAATTTTGTATTCTATTAATATTGTATTTTATTATTTCACAGTTGTCTCTGCTTTGAACAGGACGTTGGGCTCCGTGACCTTTATAATCCAAGTTATTCTAAGTACTATCAATAGAAGGTAAACCATACATTTTGGACCACTAACAGAATTATTAGGACATATCATATTGACACCAACTGACACCAAAAACCCACCACAGTAAGAGGGTCTATGGGTCACAGCCCATAGATTTTATTTTGGAAGCACCCAAATGCCAGTACAGTAAGGGGAAAGTCTGACTCCATGGAATCAGCATCCCAGGATTTCCATCCATACTCACTATCCGGCGAATGAGCGCTGCCCACAAGGAGTAAGTCATGGCTCCCTCCCAATGTTCCCGTTAGTTCCCAGCAACCAGGTGAGGAGATGGACCAACTCCAAGTTTAAATTAATTGCTGAAAGAAGTAAGTGCCTCAGGCAATGTCCCAGGCTGGGGCAGCACCTTCTGCCCCCACCCTCCAACTCTGTAGCCACAGATAAACAGTTCAAGGAATTGAACAGCTTCTCTCTGACCTCACGGTCAAGGAAAGTTAGAGACCTCCACTGTGGGCAGAGTCACGTGGGACAACTCCTCAGCCCTCCCCAACACCCCATCCGGCACAGTGTCCTCACTGTCACTGGTGACCAGGTTCAAGAGCAGGGACAAAATTAATTGAATTAATCAATCTCAGAACCTCCAGGTCTGTCCATTACAATACAGGCCAGGTAAGGGGACAGCACTAAGCAGCCTTGGTGTCTGCTCAGGAGGAACATCCCTCTGTACTGTGTCCAGCTCTGGGGTCACCAGCACAGGGAGGACATCAACCTGTGGGAGCGAGTCCAGCAGAGGCCACAAAGATGATTAGAGGGAGGGAGCACCTCTGCTGTGAGGAAAGGTGGGGTTGTTCAGCTTGGGGAAGAGAAGGCTCTGGGGTGACCTTAGTGCAGCCTTTCAGTACCTGAATGGGCTCCAAGAGACTGGAGAAGGACTTTGGACAAGGGCCTGGAGTGACAGGACAAAGGGGAATGGTTTCCCACTGCCAGAAGGCAGGGTTAGATGGGATACTGGGAAGAAATTCTTCCCCGTGAGGGTGGTGAGGCCCTGGCACAGGTTGCCCAGAGAAGCTGTGGCTGCCCCATCCCTGCAAGTGTTTAGGGTCAGATTAGAGGGGGCTTGAGGCAACTTGGGATAGTGGAAGGTGTCCCCGCCCACGGCAGGGGGTGGATCGAGATGAGCTTTAAGGTCCCTTCCCACCCAAACCATTCTATGATCCCACTGCCCTGGTGTCTCCTGAGCAGGGAACGGCAAGCCAGTTTATTGTGGAAAACCAGAGCTGGTGCCACTGACGGATGCATAAGCACATGCCTGGGGAAACACAGGCATGCCCCATGTGTCTGGAAGCACTCACACAACATATTTAGCACTCTTAGATCCTAAGGAGCTACGCTGCTCTGCTCAAAAATCCTTTAAATAATGAATGTTCCCCTCTCCCATGGGCAGTGGAGCAGTACCAGTCCCACAGTGCCAAACAACTCAGAAATGCCATCAGCCCCGACATCCTCCCTGTTGCTATGCAACCCAGGGCTGCCTCTCCATATGTGTTTTCCCTGCCTCTTCCACAGGGATATGATACTCACCCACCAATTACATCCCTGATGCTAAAAGCTGACAGCGTTTCCCTTACGAAACTTGGGTTGTTTTTAAGGGTGACTGGTTTAATTCTCCACCTTTTCATTGCTTCCCAGTTTGAGGCACAGGCCGGAATTGCAACCCCTTCTCCCTGGAAAGGCACGGCAAAAATGCCAGGAAATGTTCACGTATCTTATGCTACAGAAAAATACCTTCATCCTGATCAAAACAACCAAACTGTGTCACAAATGATGTGACACATGGGTTAGAGCAAAGCTGATGGGGACCCTCCTCCCCACACCAGCACTCAATACACATCCAGTGACAAAGGAGTCACAGGAAATCACTGCCAGGAAGTGCAAGGACATGGAGCTACTGGAGCAAGTCCAGAGGAGGCCACAGAGGTGCACAAAGGGCTGGAGCCACTCTGCTCTGGAGACAGGTTTGGAGAGTTGGGGGTTTTCAGTCGAGAGAAGACTCCAGGGAGACCTTAAAGTCCCTTCCAGTGCATAAGGGGATCGAAGAGAGGTGGAGAGGGACTGTGGACAAGAGCATGGAAGGGAGTAGCTTTAAACAGGCAGAGGGCACATTTAGATTAGATACTGGGAACAAATTCTTCCCTGTCAAGGTGGTGAGGCCCTGGCACAGGCTGCAGAACAAAAACAAGATTCAAAGTCTACCTGGCACTGACTCCAGCTATAATGAAGAATGTCAGTGAATTAGTGCAAATGAAGATGGTTTTGCCAGGGATCTGGTTACCATCGTGGAATGGAATCAGCTCCCTGCTCCTGGGGTGACTCGTGGTGCAGTTACCTTCTCACTCCACTGAGAATTTCAAAGACATTTGAGAGTTTGTCATTTTTTATACCCTGAAAATAGAGCTGCTCTGCCTCACTGAGAATACTCACCACGCTCACGTCATGTGGTTCAGTGCAAGGCTGAAGATAGAGCAGAGGTTGACTCGATGTGCAAAAAGCAGACGAGACCCAAATTCTAAATATAAACCTTGCTGGGACTGAGCAAGCCATGACAGCACTTCCTCTGAGAGGTGGGAACACAGAACACCAGAGCAGAGCAGAGGAAATAGTTGGGAACATCTTTAAAACCCTTCCTAGATCAACAGATTAAATTTCCTTTTCAGCCCCAGGCAGTGAAGCTGATAAGAAATGAACCCCCAAGACACCGAAGGCAGCAGGATGGAGCTGGAGGCTCCATCAGGAAGAGCCTGAGCAGCACGGTGCTGTCCCACCTCTGAGACAGAGGAATCCACGCTCTCCCCAGGCCATATCAACTCCCATCTACACTAATTAAAGCTGGCACTGAGCACTGAACAGGATCCCTCGACTTCAACATTGCAGGAGCCAGAACAAGGCGGTTTCATACTGGGATGCCAAGGAGGGAATATATTTGCTTTTTTTTGAAAAGCTGCACACTTGAAATCAACACCTCCCACTTGAAATGCTGCATCTCACAGCTCTTCTGCACAGTTAACATCTCTCCACATAAGACACAAGTTAAACTTCAAACAAACATTCCTGGAAAAAAGTGTTCTTTAGCTTAAAGCCTGGAATTAAAGATGTACAGAAAGTGATAGGATTTCCTGACAACAAGGGAATAACAAATATGCAGCCTTTAGAGGCTGTGCTGCTTGTTCCAACACACATCTCACACAGTTTAGAGGATGTTTTAGAAGACAGCAGTCAAAATATACACAGTCACCCCCCTCCTGTGAAACACCAGGAGTGTTTCCTGAAACTACCACAATATTACCGAATTTCAATATAAATGGACTGCCAGGATAAGGAGACTGTCAGGGTGGTAAGGCCCTGGCACAGGTTGTCCAGAGAAGCTTTGGCTGTCCCATCCCTGTAAGTGTCCAAGGCCAAGTTGGACGGGGCTTGGGAGCAACCTGGTCTAACAGAAAGGCATCCCTGCCCATGGCAGGGGGTGGGACTGGATAATTTTTAAGGTCCCTTCCGATCCAAACCATCCTGGGATTCCGTGATTCTAAGACTTATATTCAGTGAAGTTTTTGTGTAATACAATTTATTTCCCCCTGAAAGTTATCCCTTAGAGCTTTAAAAGGAACGAAACAGTAAGATGTATGAGCACAAAATACCAGCTATAAATCTACTTATGTTATTTTCTTATGCTTTATGAACATGGTAAAAATTGACTCCTTGCAGGCAGTCTAAGTGAAATCACAGAGTAAAGTTGTTTAAGTGACTATTCCTGTCAAAATAATGAGAGAGCAACAAAGGCAGCCACCAAATGCCCATCACTAAGGGTTTCTGGCCCAGATTTATCTGCCAGCTACGTTCATGGCCTGTTAAACCAAAGAGAAGTTATTAAGAATGAAAAAGCAGGAACTGTTTCAGCGCTGGCTCTTGTATCTTCATTAATTAAACCAAACAGCTTCACTCCTCCCCCCACCCCCAAACAAGACAAACAACTCATTTTTAAAGCCTGCTGGCTGCAAACTTGCTTCCCCCTACCCCAAAAGCTCCCTTGGAGTTTAAAGATAAAATTTAAAGATAAAATTCCATTCACTGATGATACCAAAAAATATTCTGGAGAACAATTTATTGTGCCTTTGTTGAATATTAGGGCAAAACAATTCAGCTGCTAATTGTTGTAGGGTCTGTACCTCTTCCAAGTTCAGATTCAAAATGCCAACTTGTAGTAATTTGTTTTTACACATCATTTGTTGAAGGATGTTCACCAGAGAGGACAGACAGACCCTGGGTACAATCAGAGCAGCCAATGAAGATTGAAGCTCTCTGAAAAGCAGAGAGGTCCTGTATAGGTGTGTAAGTCAAACCAGGGCCCTCACCTGCTCCTAAACACTAGAGAGGGATCCTACTCTATGGGAAAAGTCATAGTTCACCAGCTTTTTCAAGGAACAAGCTGCCTTCACAAGCTTATGATGGCTTAGAAGGAAACACCTGGGAAGATTTTAACAAAAAACAGGATGGAAATTTCAGCCACAGGGAAGGGGACAGGGAAAGGGCCGTAGGATGCAAGAAAAACCCTGGGAAGTGCCCTCCCAGCACATCTGGAATACATGTCATGAACAAACCACTCCACTTCCATCTTTATTTTGGAATTATATTAAAAAGTGAATCCAAACCAAATAACTGTGATGCTGCTAGATTAAGTTTGAATGAAAACACCATTTTCATCAACCGCCCAGTACACCAAAAGCAAATCACTATTTAATGCACTTTGGTGTTATTTTTAGCACAAATCGGAGCAACTAAGGTGAAAAACATCAACCACTTCCAGCCTGAGCAGCCCCAGAATTCATCTTTCCTCTTCTAATTCCAAATCTTCTCCTAAAGAATGTGAAACCCCTCTGAGGTTTTCCAGGACTTGTTTGGCAGCGTAAGGGGAACCAAGGGCATCAAACAACTGCCCTGGTTTAATTGTATGGCAACAAACCCTTAGATCTAGAACAGTGCTGGCTGTGAAACCAAATCTCACACCTATAATAGAACCGAGACTGATGCCACCCTGATTAAATCAGAGATCATGTTTAATGGATGTACCTCTGCTCCTCTTACAACAGACATGAGATCTGATGACATGAGATGAAAAACGGAGAATAGCCTCAATAAAGATGTCTGAGAGAAAAATCAACTTCCATTTGAAAGGTCTCACTGAAAGGTAAAAAATTCTGCAAGTTCAGCTACAGATTCCCAGATCTGAAGTTGAGGAAGTTTGTTCACGCTATCTAAACCCTGACTTGAGTTTGGACAGGTTTCTTGGCTTTGTACAATGCCAAGTTCTCCACCAGCAGCCACTGGTGCCAGCAGAGACAGGAGCTGGAGGCCACTGGCCCTCACAAACTCCTTGTTTCAAAACTCCATCGCTGCAGTACCAGCACTGAGTGACTACTCTACAGTGCACCCTGGGGCAGTAAGTAAGTCAGATTATGACAAATTACACACTTCATCCTAACTCCATAATTGTTTTGTAGCAAAATGTCAGCAGTTCCAAGGACTATGACCAGGACCCTGTTCCAATCAGATAAAAGAGCTCAAGGTCCGTATTCAACAGTCCTTCGCTGCAGACACAGTGGCAAACTCATGAGAGCTGAGACCTCAAGTTTGAGCCCAAGTGAAACTAAATTCACACATAAAGCCAAGCATAAGCAAAATTCCTGCTGAAACAGAGGAACAGCAGCTCCAGCACTGTCACCAGTGACTTAAGAGAAAAGGTCACCCCGTGTCTCCTGATTTCTGCTCTGTAAGCAGTCCCGTGTAAGAGAGCGGGATGTTTGTCCTCTGCAGGTTTCATATTCCCATTTTCCAGCCTTCTTTTAAATGAGTTTTTCATTCAGATGATTCCAATAAATCTAAAATACCAGCTTAAAAAAAAAAAAGTCAAGAGAACTACACCATGCTAACACTGTAACAATGGTTACCAAATATTTTCCTCTTCATTCTTTTGTGCTTACTTGACAGTATTTTCTTACCCAGTCCAGCCAGACAGGACATGGATAGCAAGCTGGGACAGAAATGCTCTAACCAGAGCTGATATAAGGACTGGAAACAGCCCGTATGCAAACACCACACCTGCCCCAGGAATGCAGCATCACCTGCACTCGGTCCGTGAGCAAACCCTGGGAGGCCACAGCAAAACTCGGTATATTTACACTTTACAATGAGTAACTGTTTTATTTAATAATAAAAAAAGGAAACAAAACCATTTTAGCCACTTCAGAAAGTTCAGGACTTACCACACCTTGGCACCAAGGCTTGGGGCCCCATTCCACACAACTCAGCTACAGTCACCCAGTTTCCATAGTTCAAGAGTTGGGCTTAAATCACCAGTTTCAACTACAACTCAAATCCCTGGTTTTGGCTCCTCTCCATGAAATAAAACAGAATAAATCAGACTTATTTCCCTTTTCACCCACTATAACCCCAAACTAGCTTTTCAGAATGTGCCAGAACTGCAACTGGGGGTGTCAATAATGGCACTCCCAGCCCAGCCCCCAGGGAAAGGCCTTCCCTATCCCAACTGCTGCCTCTCTTCCACCACCTTGTCATGCTATGGAATACAGACTCTCCTTCCTGAAAATAACCTGGAGACTAGAAAAGGCATTTAAAGAGGGTTCAGTGTGGCATGTGGCCATAGGGAACCAAGAGCTCTTCACCTTTGCTTTGCTCCCAGGAATTACGCCCAGTCTCTACCCCACCACAGCCTTCACAAGTCACACTGACCGTCTCGCTTCAATTTCATGACAAAGTAGCAAGTGCACTGACAAAAACAACTCTTTTTCAATACAAGAAGAGAATAATGATAATTTACCTTGACTGCAGACTGGCAGCGCTTAACTCTTTAACTGATTTAGCTTCAGGCATTTTTACTAGAAAATCACAAATACTGAAGCACATCCAAATCCATGCTGGCCTGTGCTGGGGAACTGCCAGACACCAGTCTAACTACCCACTTTTAGACTAGTACTTGTCCTACCTTACTGTGTTACTTCAAAGATCAACCACACTTTCCCCATTCCCCAAACCTTGATTCCCTGGCAAATGAAAATATCCACCTGCGCTGCAGGAAGAAACCAGCTGGGAGCAGACAGACAGAACACTACCTGGAAGTGTTTTGGGGGCTATTTTTAGAAGGAAAAGCAGACAGGAGATAGGTTTTGTTATGAGATAAAATGCTGCAACAAACCCAAGGCTTTGCATTGTATTCTCTCCCTTGAGGGTCTCAAAAAGGTGCATCGCTTACAAGCTCGGGTGGCTCTGAACTGGGCTGCCTCTTCCTCAAAGAGGAAAACCTCTGCTGACTCCGCACTGAAAACCTTCGGAAGGACTCTCTGCTCCGGGATGCAAAGTGCCTGAAGGAAGAGGTTCTCTTGAAGGGAGTCCTGCTGCCACCTTCCCCGCTACTCCGCTCATGAGCCACCGCAGTAGTGACTAAATTTAGTGCTTCCTGCAAGGATCTCCGCACTGTACCCATCCACTGGGTCATGTGAGTTTGTGCCACTGTCAGTTTGTCTCCAAGGTAATCCATTTTTTTTTTTTCCAGCAGAGATGAGAAATCAGTATTCAGTAGCAATTAAAATATATTCTCCTTAACAACCCTGATTTATTTTGCAAAAAAAAGTGATTCCACGTATAAAATATTTTCGGCTAAGGTAAACAGCACTGCACTATCACCCTAAGCATATTCCTGAAATTAAATAACTAAATATGTGAGGTTGGAGATTGGTATTTGTCAAGTAGGAAAAAATAAAAAGACTTTTCCTACTTACAATCAGATTTCCAGAGTTCCATCAAAATATGTTTAATTCAGCCGTGTTAAAGAGAGAAATAAAGGTTTAAATCCTGACACAGTCACTTCAACTGAGTCCACCTGCAAGCACAGAATTGGGCTCCTAATGTCTCATTTCAGAGCAGGAAAAGCAACTCCCTTTTTAAGCCAAGTTTTTTGTTTTGCTGTAAATATCAGAAGGATAGAAAGAATCTGATTCTCCCGGCTCGGCAGCTTGGCAGGTAACAGTACATTGACCAAAGTTCTGGTGCTCCTGTACAATCCATTTAGCAGCAAAACGATTAGATCTTCTGAACAGTAAATCCAAATCCTTTTCTCCCAAAAAAACTCTGCGGGAAGGTGTCAGCAGGAGCAGCAGCAGCAGAATCCCCTCCTCACCAGCCTTCCTGTCTTGGGAAACATTCTCAAGATGTTCCCTCCCAGAAATGCAGAGCAAAGCCCGGGAAGCTGAAGGGTAGCCGTGTCCAGCCTGGTGCCTTCCCGACGGGACTTTGGACTCGCTGGTGCTCAGAGCCTGCCAAAAGAGCTTCTGGATGACATCAGCTCCTCTGCTCCCAGGGGATCCCAGCTGAGGGCCAGCGCTGGACCAGCAGCCGGCACAAACTGTCCCCACGTCTCAGAGCCGGCTCCTCTCCTTACACACCCCGGAGAGGCTCGGGGAAGGAGGTGCTGGATGCACAGCTGTTAGGAGCCTGTCTCTCTCCCAGGGTTCTGCCATGCTCCGAGAGCTCCCGACTAAGGCACATGAGGTTACAAGCAGGAGACGCTGCCTCTGGTAGCCCGACCCCTCCTCTCCGTCCCTGCCTCGCCTCTGCTCCGGAGAGGAAACAATGAGGAGGTGACCAGCCGCAGAGGTCTGCCCAAGGAAGGATCTGGGCTGGGCTTTATTATAGTACAGGCAAGGTTACCATGGCAACGCAGGGAACAGCATCTGCTGGCTCCGGAGCAGGCAGGAGTTGCACAGATCTATTGGAATGATTCATAGTTTGCATATGTCACGTGTACTCCCTGATTTTAACCCTTCCTAGGGAGCACAGCTTTGCCAAGGAACGTCTCACACCAACACCAGCAGGTTCCAACTGGGATGTGGTCAAATCTACACCCGATTCCTGCTGCTTGATGGGCAGCTAGGCTGTGCCAGCACCTGGACCTGGCTTATTGTGCCATTCATAGGCTCAAACAGGACACAGCACAGGATAATGATTAAGCCAGAGGCTCAAACCAAAGCTGAACAGGTCTGACCATTGGAAACAGGTTTTTTCCACTTTCCTACACTGCTCCCTGTTGTGAGGAAGGGCTCTGTGTCATCTCCCAACTCTGCTCCCTCCTAAGCTGCTGGGAGACCATGGGATCAGTACTGCAAAGCCCAAAATGACTGGGGGTAATAAGAGTACCCCGTGGATAAAAGCAGGCAACAGCAAGCAGTCAGATATCACCAGCCATGGAATTCCTGGGAACAGCCCACTTGGGAGGAGTGGAGGAATACAAGCCATGGGTTCAAATCAATGAGATATGTTTAGATTTAAAAGTCCAAAGTCAAGCTGTGACTAGTTCAGGACCGAGAGGAGACGCAAGACAGGCGTGTTGGAAGCTGCTCCTCTCTTGTTTATTCAAGGGGGGTTTGTGGCTGTTGCTTCATTTGCCATACAATGTACCATGGTCTTACATCATCCTCTGCTCCTCTAAACTGTCCAGGGGTAGATTTAATGGAATAGAGAATTTCTAGAAAATATTTGATGCAATGGTTCTTTCACAATGTTTTGTTGTATCAGAAATGTGCCCTGCAGACATGCACGAGCCCGAGACGCTCTGAGGAAATGAGGTGCCTTGCCCTTTGAGTCCTGGTTTTAAGACCTGACCTCCACCAACCTGTAACTTAACTCCAAGAAAAACTTCAGTGACAAAATGTAGCATTTTCTAACTTATTCCTCATTTCTGAATATAATTGTTTTGAACATTCTCAACTTTGCAGTCTAATAAAACCCATTAATGATAAAAGGAAATCCAACCAACAGAGAAAACCTTCTTCCTTTCACAGGCAGCTCTTCTCTTAAAGAGCTGCAGGGTTATTTTTGTAAGGAAATGAAAAGAGATCCTTTTGATCAGATGCCCCAAGAGCTGGATGTTTCTTAGATTTGTAAAGAAATAGAAAAAAAATTAAATTTATCTCCCAGTGTTATTATGGATAATGCTTCATGAACGATGGGGATCCTGCAGCCAAGGCTGAGATTTAGGACTTAGTGCACATTTTTATGGTGTTTAATCTAAGCTTGATATTTCAAACATTTAAGTTTTGCAAGTGCAGCTCCGTGCCTGCTGCAGTGCAGGGAGGGGGGCATTGCCATTCCAGAGGATTTCAGGCTCTGTCTGATCCGGGAGTAGCCTGAAATAGCAGCCAGAGGGCTCTGACTGTAGCTGCCATGCAAGCTAGTCAGCAGCTCCTTCACCTCACCAGGATGGGCAGAGCAGAACCGAAATTTAAGCCCTTTCTGGAATATTGCCTGGGGCAAATGGGGAGACGAGGCATGGTCAGATTCCACCCAGGAAGCACAGAACACAGTGTTCCTATAGTTCACTGCAAGAACTTCTCACACTGCACGTGACTTGAAGGATCTGAAAAGCCACAGATCCTACAGAATATATTCCACTTTTTTTTTATTATACCTCCCCTGAAAAGAGAAGTTATACCCAATTTACCATTTTTGTCCTTAGAAGATTGTAAAACTGCTGATTTGAGTCTATCTGCAATACTAAATTTAGGATCTTCTGGCACCACGTGAACACACTGCTGGGTATTGAAGTATCCTCAGCACTTAAATTACTGCTTAGATTTACACCTCAATTAACATCATAGCAAAAAAATCAGATGCGCCTTCACCATCCAATTCTAATGGCTGGAGATTTTTCCATCACTTCAGCTAAAATGTCAGGGAGGTGGAACAAGATGAGCTTTATGGTCCCTTTCCTTGTATGGGCCATGGGCAGGGACATCTTTCACTGGACCAGGCCCCATCCAACCTGGCCTTCAACACCGCCAGGGATGGGGCAGCCACAGCTTCTCTGGACAACCTGCGCCAGGGCCTTTCCACCCTCACAGGGAGGAAATTTCTTCCCAACTTTTCAACTAAACCTGCTCTCTTTCAATATAAAACCATTCCCCTTTGTCCTGTCACTCCATATGAAGCTCTGTAACACTCCACACAAACTTCCCAGATGGCAAAAGCTCACAACTGTATTTTAATTCAATAACAGCATGTGGGTTACACATGCTTTCTATTTACTTCTTTTCTGCTCGTTCCACATCTTTTCATACCCATCAGCCTATGGAACATCGCTCACCCCACAGAGATGTTCTCTGACCGTCCCCCAGCCCTCCCTTCAGCCCAGCAGTCCCAGCTGAGTGAGGGTTTGTTCCTGAACAAGAACAGCACAAAACAATCTTCTGCCCTTGACAAATCCTAGTGATTATCTCACCATGCAGCCACCCTGGGTCCGTCAGGGATCTGCAGCTCCAGAAAACAGAGCGCACACACTGCTACCCAAACTGCATGACTAATTACCTCGGTACAAATGGGACCTCGTTATTCAAACATTGCTGGATGCTTCCATTATGAACAGCCATTCCACCTACAGCTCAAAAACACAACCCTGCACAAAGAAGTAACAATCCTTATTCTCCCCCCCTCATTCAGTAGAAAACAAAATTCCATGGTTACATAATATTTTCCAAAAGCTTTTTTCAGCTCCTTTTGAGCTGTACCTGCTCTCAAATAGGTATAATTATGTTAATGACTAGATAGGATTGGAAGGTCATTTTAAGGCAGGTCTGCACATAGCACACACAGAACACATGCCCCAGGAAGGGCAGGTGGGACTCACAGCCTCACGACAGGGGTGAGTCCTTCCAGCCCACTGGGCCCCCCATCACCACCTCCCTTCCAGCAGCACCAACGTGCATGAACTGGGAAGGAAATCCAGCTGAAGACCCACCAAGAGAACACTTGGGATTAATTTTCACCTCAACTGGATCCCTAAATGACCCTTTGTCAGCATAGGAGCTGGAACAGAAGGATGAGCAATCTTAATTTGGACTAAGTGAAAACAAAATCTCTCCTCTTCCCTTGTGGGACCCTCAGTCAGAAATTCACTGTCCTGATGAGTTTCTTCCATCTCACCCCGCTTCAGTTGGCAATTAGCAATAATTCATGCATTTCTGAATGGGTTTCTGGGAGGCATCACCCCACGTGCAAACAGCATGACTGAGTCCTAGTGAGGACCACGGCAGCTCCAGTCCCCCCTCGGGGCTCTCAGTTTGTCCCTCTCATGATGCCCAGTGCTCAGCAACCCCAGGAGCAGAGCCTGCCCTTGTAAGGCTGTCCTGGCCCTGCATTCCACACCAACTCTCTTTCCGTTTCATTAGTAAGAGAACCTAATTTAACCTCTTGTGTTTGACAGTATGGACTATTTAAAGATCCAGCACTGGGCTGGGTTTAGTTGCACGGCTCCAGACTCAATTACTCTTGGGTTCCTCAGACACTACAAACAACTCAGGGTTTCACAGGCTCCTTATTTTTGCTTCTGCATTCTCTATTTTGCCAACTCAACTGTCACAGCCAAAGAAAGATTACAAGCATTCATAACCACGGGCTGAATTTCTTACATGCAATACCCCATCATGAAGGTTGTTGCCACGTCACCCTCAAATTCTCCAATCTAGTGGAAGGTGTCCCTGCCCATGCCAAGAGGTGAAACAAGACGAGCTTTAAGGTCCCTCCCAACCCAAACCATCCTATGGCAGATCCCTAGATTGCCCACCTCTCCAATCCAAGAATTCCCATGGAACATAATACAGCCAAAGATAAGATGCCTTGATGGTTTTATCTGTTTTGGTTTGGGTTTAATTTTTCATGGTGATAGTGTAATACAATTCATTCAATCGCCCAGATGTTTTCACCTTTCCCAACAGCCATGGGTAGTCTCTGGTCAAAAGAAAAAAGGGAAAAAAACCCAAAAGAGAGGAAAAAAAAGAGTGGAATGGATGGAGTGTTTTAACACAAGGACTTTGTACAGTGTCCACACAGTGAAATATCTCTTGTAACCTGAAACCCTGGGGTATTTCAATATTTACACTAAATGTTTGTTTTTGAGTCCTACTTTCGCTTCCTACTGAAAACAAGCAAGTTAAGCTCACATTCATAGCTCAAATTTATGCTTGTTCAGAATCTCAGACAACTTGCATAGAGAACTTGACATAAAAGGTGTTCCCCTCACACACAGCCAACTACAAAAGGCTGAAATTCCATTTCCAGACTTTTCCCTTACATTAGATTATTTTAAAAGCCCCAGGGGCCTCACAAACCAGGCAACAGGCTCTGGATCAATACTGCTGAAGTTTACACAAGCACACGTTGATATGAGAGGCTTTTAAAGCAAGGTGCTAAAGCGCTTCATAAAATATCAATGTAGCCGATGGCTATTTAAAAAAATTTTAAACCTAGGTGATAATAACCTCAGAGCAACACTGTTTTCTTACAGTTTTTCACATGTATTTAATTATTTATAAACTATATATTTTCTATTTTAATGTATTATAATACAAAATATATTAAAATTTATATTATATATTACATATTTATATATTTTATATTTTATTTATATATTATTTCTTCTATATATATATAAATGTATATTTCATGTGGTTTTAAATTTTAAATATATATAATTCAAAATTATATATTTTCTAAGGTGGGAAACAATTTGGAATTCAGTGACAGTGCTTTACAGACCAATATGTTTCATTTCTTCCTGCAGATTGAAGAGCAAAATGAAATTTTCTGTTCCTTACACACTGTTAACTTGAGAAAGGCCCATGGAATAAAACTGTCGCTGCAATTTGTAACGTTTTTTCCATCTTATTTTGTTCCATTTTTCCTGTCTGCAGGCATTCCAACTTTCTCCTGCACACATCCAGCTGCAGGGACAATGACTTGGAGTTGGGAGCATGAAAAAAGGCAGCAAAGCCCCTGTGGTGCTCAGGAAGCAACAGCTCCATCACCTGCTCTGGGGGGAATCAGAGGGGTCCTTCATGTTCCATAACTCCAGGAAGGTGGCAGGAACACCTCATACCCACCTATGGGTAATTATTAAGCTGAAGCTTCAACCTGCACATGGATTCCTGTCTCCTTCCAGTGGATAAAACATTCCCCATGGCATAGAATGGGAATGGTCCAAGAGAACAGTGGGAAAACAGCAAAAGGCTGTTGCAGGGTTGTGCGTGTAGCTGATTTAACTTCCCTCTGCATGGTCCCAGAGCACTTTTAAACACAAAGAACCACTTCTACATGTTTTTCTCTTCCCTTTAGCAGGGGGTTGGGACTGGGTGATCTCCAGAGGTCCTTTCCAGCCCCAAGTATTCTGGGATTCGTGCTTTAGCTAATTACTGTGGGGGTAGATTTGTCTCACTGTTTGTGTCACAGATATGTAACACTCCTGCATGCTGTAACAACAAAACAAAAATAAACCACAGCACCAGCACTCGGGAAGAGAAGATTCTGTACCTTGTGCTCTCCTTTAAAACAAATCACATTTAAATACAATACTTACACTCCTTGAGGATTTCAAGTAAAAAATTATAACAGAAGGAGCAAGAACAGGGGAAAGCAGAGGCATAGAGAGAGTTTCCTTAGGTTCCAAATGCACTTGAAAGCTGCACTTTCCTCCAAATTAACCAATATTAGAGAAACCAGACACAATGAAGGAAAAAGATTAAATTTGCATCCCTTGTTTCCCTTACAGAACTACCCTAATGCAAAAGAAAACACATTAATAGTTTTCATGACTGAATGCTCCACATACTTGTTTATACCCGCCTAAATAATTTTGCCATTCTACTACCACGGTGATCCTTGATGGGATCAGTGAAAAAACTGTACTTTCCTATTTTATTTGTAATCAAAAAAATCAGCCATCTTTCTCTGCACAGGATTCTGTGCCCTTCCACAGTAAGTGGAATTATTCCAAGATTATTAAAAATCTGTAAATAAAGGTCACTATGAAATATGTTATATATTTTATATGTTACATAGAAAAATATATATAACATATTTTATATGTTATGTAGAATTATATTTTCTTCGGGTTTTAAAACAATTTAAATACAATTCCCAGTAGTAACTGCAACAACTAAAGCCCAACAATATTTCAGAAAATGTTAATTCTTGTGTCCCCCACAGTATGTTTCTCCTGAACCTAAGCCAGGCCCAGTTAAACATCCTGAACATGTACAGTTTTTGTACCTTGAATTGTTTCAGTGTAAAACAAAGCTCTCAACCTTAAAGCTGAGGAAACCAGCTAAAAATATACAGTGTTGTTTGCAAGCCCATGTCCATAAACCTGCAGCACTTCCCTTCCAGCTCAATGGAGGAGGAAAAACTGAAAAAACAGAAACAGGAAATTCCTACAGCACAAATAGGCTGGAAAGAACTAAACCCATTTTCTTTACATTTGTTTTTGTCTAAAGGATCAAGCCAAGGAAAAGATGAACAGTTGCAGGTTATTATTAATTGATACAAATAAAAATCCACGCCGTTCTCCCAGGGCCAAGAGGGTGAGCAGAATGCAAGAAAACAAGCAGGAGAACATGCTGCTCCTGTTCCACACCACCTGCCTGGAGCGATCCCATAGCATTTCTCCTCCTCACAGAGGGTGCTCAGGGAAACTCTGACTACTGAAGGCTCAGATCTGACTTACAAAATTCACAGAACATTCTGAAGGAAGAGCTTTTTTTTTTTTTCTTTGTGCAAGGGATTTCCTTCTTCAAAGAGCAGCAACAAGGAGCTGGAGGGTAAAACTTCATCTTAACCCATTTCAGCTGTTCTCAGCACGATCACATGCTGCCCTAATGCCTGTCCAAAACACTGCTCTTCCATCTTCTCCCTACAAAACATTATTCCCTGCATCTTTCATTTATATCAGTCACTTCTTGACGGCAGGAGGAAGAACAAAGAGCAGGTGTAAGTTAACACAGTAATTCCTTTGTCCATTTTTACTTGCCATGTGCCATTTTGATGACAAGAGCTGTAGATTTATTTGCCATTGCTGCGTAACACTGAGTGCACACATGGTTCCTTTACTTCCAGGTCTCTCTGCTCTTACTGTCTCCTTCTTCTCCTCTTCCTCCCAGGCACAGCACAACAGCCCCACAACAGCCCCATGCTCCCACGTCCTTCAGGACATGATAAGTACACTGGAGGGGACCCCAAGCTAGGGAACCCCCATTTGCCGCAAGCTGAGCCCATCCCCTTCACTCTTCTGGGCCCAGACAGCGCTCAGGAGGAGGCCACATCTGAACCTGCTCCTCAGGGCTACGGTCACAGGTGTGGCCTCATGCACATTTTTTTAGATTAAGTGCATTATTTCCTGCTCCACCTGGAGCTTTGGGGAGCTAAAGGGTTGATTTGCTGAAATTCCTTCTGTGCTCTCAGCCAGATTCTCCTGAAACATGGGATGAACCCAAAAGTAAATCCAGCCTCATCCAACACCTGCAATCCCCAATCCTGGCAATTCCCAAACATGCCCTGTGGTTAGCACACAATGCCTCCTCCCCTCAGGTGCCAGGGATTTATCAGCCTCCACCATGAATCACTTAACCAAATACTACATTTTTTCCAAGCTTCACTCAGACTCCAGATTTACCTGAAGTTACACCTTAAGAGCAGCTTTGCCCTGCAGTACAAAGTTCTGTTGCATCCTGAGGAGTCCTCTGCACAGAGCTACTTTCCCCGTGCTCAAGTTGCTCCCTAAAACTCCGTTTCCTTTCAGTACAGTAAACACGCACTGGCTGCATGAACAACTCACAACTGCTGAAAGGACAGGAACAATAGTGGGAACTTGGCTGTCTCCCAGCATCAGCGACACAGGCAACAGCTTGGGAAAGGCAGGAACTGAGTCAAAACAACTTTATGTCAAAATATTAGCAGGGAGGCAGTGAAGTTACCTCTGCGCTGTGTGTGTGAGGTTTAACAACCCAGTTTAGCCTCGTGTCATAGAATCCCAGAATCATTTGGGGTGGAAGGGACCTTATAGATCATCTAGTTCCACCCCCTGCCATGGGCAGGGACATCTTTCATTAGACCAGGTTGCTCCAAGCCCTGTCCAACCTGGCCTTCAACACTTCCAGGGATGGGGCAGCCACAGCTTCTCTGGGCAACCTGTGCCAGGGCCTGCCCACCCTCACAGGGAAGAGCTTTTCCAGAAGCACATTCACTACTCCATAGTTAAAATACGGGCAGAGAGGTAGGGGCAGACAGCCCCACTTCCAGCTGCTCTGAGTCTGGAATGACACAGTCATTACAAAAAAATTACCAGGTCTACAAACGGTTACATCTGACTCAATGAAAACCTTAATGCGACAAGGTAACCTAGAATGTGCTACTTCATGAAAGCATTTTATGGTAAATTAAACTTAATACCACCCGTAATTATAACAAACTGCCTTGGACTGAGCACGTGTCCCTGGGCGGGCTCGGGGCCGCGGGCCAGCAGCGCTGCACAGCAGAACAGCAGCACTCCCTCGTGTTCCTGCACGGAACCAGCCTCCTCGGACAGGGCTGGCCCTCTGCTTGCTCTTAGCAACGACACAGGAGTCAGAATTCCTCTTGCACAGCAGCACCCGGGAAATGGGGAAATACCCTTCTGGATTTTTCACCCACAACAGGGCACGTTGTACTCAGGTTATCTGAAAGGGAGATTTGGCTGCTTACACCAGCACAGCAGATACATCCAGACGCTACCTGGGTGTGAGCGATTTTTAACTCTTTGGAAGAAAGGTATCCCTGAAACATGACTGCCCCTCCACCGAAAGCAAATCCCACAAGCAGCATTGTCCACAGGAACCCCTGGCAGCGCAGATAGGGGGAAGAAGACACACCACACCTTCACAGAGTACCTCCCACCCCTTGGAGTGGGATAACTCTCCTTTAGAGTGGGATGACCCCCCATCTCAGAGCAGGGATGACCCCCCCATCTGTGACTGCAGGCCGATGGTTACAGTTTCCTTCCATCACACACGCGAACTCTGTCACAGTGACATGTCACAGCAGTGGTTCATTAACCAGCTGCCACTTCCTTCGCAGTCACCTGATGAAAGGTATCAAAACTACTCTTTAAAGGTAGCAACTAAAATCCTGTCAAAACAATTTTTAAATCTTACTTCTCTCTTAAATATCACCATTTTCTTTTGATTTTGTAATTTTTCTTTAATGACTGTCAATAAAGAATAAAGTCTTTTTAAACCCTCGCAGTGCTGCAGGGTAACATTTTATTTAAAACATGCCATTTTCTTTGAGTGCTTTCAGGATGCGGAATTTCTTTGCTGTTTGAACAAAGACAAGTGTCAGATTGAGAAGAAACAACTCATCAAGAACGGTACCAGCATGTTGAGGAAACCCAGCACCACTTCCATACCAGAAGACCAAAACTGAGCAATGAATCCAGAACCCACTGTCGCATCAACTGTGTGTCCCAGATCATGTACATGCAACACAGACTTACAGGATTCAGGAAGGTTTCTCTGCTCCCAACAAGACACTGGTCTCCCACAGGCTTTTCACACCTTCGCTTTGTTCAAGTGGAGCCAAGGTCAGTCTTGGACCATAATGGTTTCATGTTCTCAAGGTACCTTCACAGCCACTTCCCTGCCCTAAGTGCTTTTCCTGTAACACTCAGCTGAATTAATGAAACTGTCTGTCTGTCAGTCATTGGAATGGGCTGCCCAGGGAGGTGGTGAATTCCCCATCCCACAAAATGCTCTGGGGCAGAGCAAGAATTGGTGGCAACTGAGATGGCCAAGGGCAGGAACAGAACCAGCCAAGAGCACTCCACTAGTGGCTGTGTCCACAAGGAAGCAAAAAAAGCTGGTTATTGGTCAAAGGGCGCTGGAACAGGAAACCCCAGTGCTGTGGCTGCACACCTGGCATGACCAGTCTGACGCTGTGACTGATGCAAGCAGCTGGACAAGACCATTGAGCTGCACTTAAAGGACTTACTGTGCAAGTCAGATTTAAAGATGTCCTGTATCACAGCTGCAGCAAAGCTCCTCACCAGCTGAAAAAGGGATGATGCATACCCCATGCACCCTGGAAAATACTCCAATATAAATGACAACACAGGGTCACTGCAAGACTGGCACTCAAATATATAATTAAAATAACTAATCAATTAGAGATGCTGAAAAGATAGCAGCAGGAAGGTATGTGGAAGATCAGAGAAGGAAGTGATGACGTGGAACACAGAGCTTCCAATACCTGAAGGGAGTCTGAAAGGAAGACGGAGAGAGACAAGGGCCTGGAGTGACAGGACAAAGGAAAATGGCTTCAAACTGACAGAGGGCAGGGTTAGATAGAATATTGGGAAGAAATTCTTCCCTGTGAGGGTGGTAAGGCCCTGGCAAAGGCTGCCCAGAGAGGCTGTGGCTGCCCCATCCCTGGAAGTGTTCAAGGACAGGTGGGATGGGGCTTGGAACAACCTGGTCTAGTGGAAGGTGTCCCTGCCCAAGGCAGGGGGTGGAATGAGATGGGCTTTAATGTCCCTTCTAACTCAAACCATTCTATGATTATGATTCTATGATTCTCAAAGAGCCCTCCTAGAGACTCCTAAAAGCTTATGCTGCAATCCCCAAGGTCCATCTGCACTCCTGGCTTTCCTCTCTCACTGTTCTGGCTTTTTGCTACTTGGCACAGCTGCAGCAAGAGTAGCTCTCCTTAGTCCATCTTCTGCTGTCAGAAGTCCAGTCTTCAGACTTCCCAAGGAACCTGACCCTCAGTAATCTCTGTTTCAGTGTGATGCATCAGGCTTCAGAAAACACCAGCCAAGAAGGAACTGTATTTCCAGGCCCTGCAGAACACCTTGTTACGAGTGCAAATGATCCAGGTTTGATAAACCTGCTCTTCTTCTCATTATTACACTCAAACTGAAAAGGGAGCTCAAGGTTCAGTTACTGGACATCTAATACAACCCATGGAACAAAACATTTTGCTGGACAAAAAGACACTTCTCAGAAACTCAGAGCTGTCACTCACCCATAGGACACAGACTTCTTGGTGGCCAGTCACCATTCACATGGACTTGGGCAGACCACAAACTCTGCTGTGCTCAGGAAATACTATTTGTCACAATAAAACATATCCTGTTTCAAGATCAGAAGAGGAATCGGCAAAGAATTAGCAGAGTGCCGGTTCTGAATGGGTTCAGTGATGTCCAACAACCCCACCAATGCAGGAGCAAAACAAATACAGACCAGAGAAGATGCGACATACCAGTCAGTCAAGTAGCTTTAAAAATAGATTATCATTAAAATATTTTTTAATTAAGAGTTACAGCTTCTCCAGGTACGTCTGCCTAATGAATAAAGCATCTTAGCTCCCTCAGACAGATTAAATAACACTTGACAACCAACCCAAACATCTCGGGTTACTCTTGGTTGTAAGCAGAGAGAACTGATAAATATCTCCTTCAGCTGCAACAGCAGCATAGAAAGTGACAGAAGGCACAACTGTGCTTGTCCCTTAAATTTCTTTTTTAATAACATGAATATCACAACTTTCCTTCCAGTATTTTCTTGCAACGTATCAGGAGAGTGTGCACAAACAAAAGCACCTAAGGAATACTTCAAGGCCTCTAAAATAGAATACACACCCAGGAAATACAACATACCTGTTCTGTTACAGACTAGAAATGCACAATACTAGATCCCACCATCCCAGGGACCTTCTGGACTGATCCAAAGTTTGAGTTGATCTGGGTTTTTTCCCTGGCCTTATGGAAAATCGTATGTCAAAGCAAGGGCAGGGAGAGAGTTCTTCAGACTTCTCACACTGGCAAACCACGATGAACATCCGCCCCCTCATCATACTAATGACTAATTGTTTAGTGTGCAGTTTAAAGAAAGCTCATCTCCTAAAATCTAGCTGCACAAAAAAAAACTTAAGGTCCAAACATTTCCATGCTTTACACTACAACAGTCTCCAACAGGAGTTCTTCATTATTCCCTCCCAGCAGCAAGAAATTTGCAGTGGGCAATCACACCTCACAACTGCTCAAAGCACATACAGACAAGGACTGTAAAATTAAACTCCATGTGAGGGAAGGAGTCTCTTACTAGAGTTTTGAAATGGAACAGCAAACAGCTGACATGAAAAGGTTTGGTGTCAGTGCTGATTACACGCTGAATTTACAGCTGAAAAAATTGAGATTAATTGCATGCTACAACAAACAAATGAAAACTGATCTCTGACTAGTAGAAATTAAAATATTAAATAATTAGTTCAAAGCAATATAGTACCTTTTCATAAAGGCTTTACAAATCAAATTTATGTTTCATAAATGTGAAAGTTTCAGACACACAGCAGTCACTGTGCAGAGCTGGCAGGGCAGTACTGTCACAGCAGCCTGTTAAAAAAGGCTTTTCATGACAGAGAGCCCTGAGGAGTGTTTTAAAGAGGAAGTGATCACTGAGACATCAAAACCTATGCACAGTCAAATTAAAAAGGAGGAAGGAATTGTACAATTATACTCTCCTAAAGCCAAGAGCACAGGCCCTTTTACTGGAATAGCAGGGGGTGGCTGGAGGCAGCAGCAGGGCAGGACAGTCCTAGGGCAGCAGCCCTGGAGACCAGAGAGACCTTTTACACAAAGAAGGAAGAATATTCCTAATATACAGCAAGCTAAACTACAATTCTCATGGACAGGGATAAACACGGAAGAAATTTTGACTCCCAAGAGCATTTTCTGAGGTGCATTCGAGTAGTCTGAAGTTTTAAATAAGTATTAAAGATAAAACAGCCTTTCTTACTCAAATAAATCCCAAGTTTCATATTACTACTCAGAAAGTAACTGCCAAGTAAAGCCTTCACTACATATGAACATTCCCAGGATTTCTGGGAACACCCAGCTCAGGAAGCAGAGTGACATTAGGAGCACACTTACCCACAGGTACTGCAGGAACTTCAGCAGCCGGGGACAGTAATAATACTCCATTTTCAGAGCGCCGAGTTAACGCAAAGCCATCCCCGTTCCAGGCAGCCCTCCTGCTCTCCCCGCCTCCAGCACAACTTAAAAGCAGACTGGAGCAATTAAATGCAACATGAATAATGCACCGTGTGTGTCTGTGGGCCCCACGTCACCGCGGGCTCGGCGCCTTTAACACACTCTGGGGCTACTCAGAAGCAGCCGCTGAGCCACCGGCAGCACGTGACTTACCCACTTGTTATTGAGCATCTAAGTGCTCCCACTGCTCCCATCCCCATAATCCGGAATGGGTTAGGCTAGAATTAGTGACAGGACTTTGGGTTTTGCAGTAAAAAGCCCTTCAGAAGGAAAGAGAAGCTCTAAACCCCCCTGGTTTGCAGGGTTGGTTATGAAACGCTCTTAACGCCATCGGGGCCGCTCGCTGACCTTGTTTTTCGGTGATGCACAAGAAAAACCCACACGTGCAAGAAAAGCTCCTGCTTTTATGTTCTTTTAACATAAAAATGTCTTTTGTGAACGAGAAGAAACAGACACAACAAAGTGGCTTTTTATACACCCCTGGAATGTTCCCAGCAAAAGAAAACTGCCAAAAAAGGAAGAAAACCCAGGCAGACGAGTTTTAACCACCTCCTCGGGCTGGGTTTACAAATAGGAAACGGTGGAGTTGATGGACATCAGCGGTGGGTGGTTTGTGAAGAGCAGAAATGGGAACTGTAACACTGCTTTTTTTACCGATGTCCTTTTTTTGATGGGAGAAAGAAAGGTAAGTGCCAGGACCCCATCACAGAGGGCCCCACTGCCTGTCCCCTCCCAGCACTCATGTCCCAGCTTCCTGTCCCCTCCCAGCACTCCTCCAGCTCTCACCTTTCCCTGGGAGGAATAAGGTGGAGGTGACACAAAACAGCTCCCAGGATGCTGCAGCCAGCTTTCCTTGAAATTCTGGTTTTTTAAGAAAAATACTCCTCATTTTCTAATCACCACCTATAAGATCACACAGAGCTGACAAATTATTTTGATTTTCTTCCAGGCTCAGTCAGTTTTTTGGGTAGCAACTCACACATGATGGGTTTCAGTACATCCCATTTCCACCTGGGAAGGAGCAAAGCTGCAATATTAGAAGCTTTACAGAATCCAAAAAAGAGAAGGTTTGCCTCTCAGTGGGCAGGAGACAGACTTGTCTTGGGCAGAACTGGAAACAACTGGTGAACTGTGACAAGCCAAACTATAAATTCATCTGCACATGTTTATAAAATATTTATCTTCTCTTGCTTGCAGTTCATTTCCAAAATATTTTAAGAGTCAGCTCATGATTTTCTTCAACAAACCCTCCTCCACCCACACATCACATTCTTAAATAAATGCCTCTTTCTATGGAGACCAGTAGAGAGATTTTCCTCCCCAAAGGACAAAAAAGTTTAATGTAAAATAAATAAATAATATGAGGAGAGGCTTCCAAATAATTCATGCCCACACCAGTTCTAGTAGCAGAGTGCTCTGTTTTAACTCCCCAAAGCAGCAATTCTGGTTATAACCCACAGCTTCTCTAAAACTGCTCCATTTCCAGTTGAAGGTGTCCCCACAGCACAACCACAGCTACTGTATTTGGAGGATGAGTCCCAGCACACATTCCTCAGGTTTTAGTTGCCAAGACTTCTATCAGTCTTAGTGACTCAATCAGGAATTGAGGTTTGTGACCGAACGTCAGAAGGTTAAAGCCCTGTGTCAGCTGTGATGGGATCACTGCAGTTCAGGACATTCAATACTTGTTAACACCTCCTGAACTCCCAGGGCTTCTCCCTGACACGCTGCAGGGATGGGGCCTTCCCGGGCAGCTCTGAGTGCAGAACAGCCCCATGTCTGACCCCAGCTGCAAACCAGAGAGGGTTTGGATGCTACAGGTGGTCACACCTGTCCCTCCACCTGCATTCCATCTCTAAAGGAAAAGACCCCCAGAACAGCCTAAGGCCCTGAGCTGTGCAGGTGAGCTCTGCCTGCTACAGGGTCTGAGATGTGCAGTTGATTTGGTGAGATAAAACCCCCACTCTGTTCAGAGCAAACATAAAAACAACTTCGTTTTTACATCTAAACTGTGCTGCAGCAGGGCTAAAACACAGAGAGACAAGTACCACCCATAGTAAAACCACAGATGATGACATGACAACAGTCCAGCAGTGATACAGGAACTTTTACAAAAGCCTTACTCTGTTTTTTAAGCAATACAAACTCAAAACAGATAAAAAATGCAATTTAGATGAGGGTTAAATCTCAAGAGTATCATCCTTTGCAACTTGAAACACCAATCCCATATTGCCAAATCCATTGTGATGGTTTGATTTCAAAGTTGTCCTTTGTAATGTTTTGAAAAACAACCTAATTACAGTAGATTCCCTGGAATATCATCACAAAGAAATTACTTTTCCAGAGGTAAAATGATACTACTGCTCCTTGTTTCCCATAGAACCATGTTCATCCCCAAGAACCTAGTTCATCAGCTGTCCTGGCAAATGTCATTCAAGCAGTTGTTTGTTATCATAAATACAGCAATCATGGGGCATAATGGGGAATAATGTAACAAATGGACATTCATGTAAGCTGGTTTGTCAAATACCAAAGAACATCATCATCACACTGCTTCAGTGGTGAATGTGAATCAATCATTCATTCTACAATGACACTTCTCACTTTGAGCACTCAGTGTCACTTGAACAATATCAATATCTCAAGTGACCACGTTTCCATCTAATCCTCCTTTACAGGTACACCAGAGGAAACAGAAATTGTGTTCAAATTCAATTTAACTGTGACTGACGTGGCTCTTTCCTGACCCCTCGTGTTCCTCCACCTCACATGCACTGCGATGTGTCTCTCCACCAGAGGGGAGTGTTGGAACGCGCTGCTCAAACAGCGGCTCCACACTCCAAGTCTGTATTTTCTCCAAATAAAACAAAGGCATAACCCTGGTGCACAAGAAATGGTTTGGTTTTACATAATCTTCTGTGATATCTGTGTGGGGCTTATGAAGACACGAGTGTGGTGAGTTTTCCACCTCCCAAACGCAGGTAAAAGCCCCTTCCATGCACCCTCTCGCTCACACTTCACACACAGGAGGACCAGGCTCCCCTTTGGCTCCCGGGACACTGCACACCAAACACACCCTGTGGAGCTTTCCAAAGCAATACAGAGGAGTAAAGCACTCAGACCCTACTGAATTCCAGGGAATGCCACACACAGAGGAGTTTTCTATTTTCCTAGGGCTGAGTCCTCCTTTCCCACCTTCCTTCACTGTCTCAGGCTACATTTGGTGAAGTTAAAGGATTATTCTGAGTAACCTCCCAATTAACAACCAAGTTGGAGAATAACAGTCATATTTATCCCAGCACAGCACCTGAACAGTTCAGTCATCCCAGAACTCCTTCTGACAGCACTTCTCTCCCACATGTCCTACCTTGCCAACGACACCTTTACACATTTGCAACATAAGCTGATGGCATGTAACCACTTCTAGAGATGAAATGATAACTGCCAATTCTGTAAATAACCCAAACTCCTCCTTAGATGAAGCCCACGCTAGGAATGGGAAAGAGAAGGGGTCATCAGCCTTTGGATACCTTCCACGAAGTTTTAAGATTGGAACTGAAGAACAACATGAGCCTGTTTCCAAAACCCCTATTAGGAGACTTTTTTATAAAATCCTCAAAGGTTTGGGTGTCTGCTTTTTCTCTACTAGAAAAGAAAAAAGAACTCAGTCCTTTTCCTATCTTTTTCTGTGTGTTCTCTGCTAAAGGGCTGCAAACAGTGATTAATGACAGAATAGAGCCTCTGCAGAGGGCAGTGCAGCTCCTCACCACACAATGTGCTGGCAGAGAGAGAGGACAGGGGAGGGTTGACCTTGGTACAGTCAGTGTGGCAACATCCTTCAGTTTCCCCTTTTCAAGTCCTTTCTTTCCCTCATAAAATGTCGATCTTTCATTTATTGTGTAGCTTCTGGAACATCCAGATCTTTGTTTTGTATTTCAGGACAACAGCTGGATGGAGAACGCTCTCTCTCAACACAGATTTATCCGTGGGCTAAAGCCAGGAGATCCTTCTAAAACTGGAAGTATCACCCAACAATGGTAAGTGGGAATTCACCCCAAAAGTATGTGTACTAAAGAGACATCAGACTTCCCAAAATGTCAGCTGTGATCCTTCACAGAAACACTTCTCTGTGTGTTGCCTACAGAAAGAAAATTAAACCCCTCCATTTCTCAGGCTTTGACGCGGTTCTGTTTGTCTGCACAATTTTCCAGAAATAAAAATCTGAAATCAAGTAATTTTCAATATCTGAGAAAGCAACAAAAAAGCATAATGCTCTAGAGAGTTCTTAAGAGTTGAGGGTGAAAATTCCTCACTTAGGAAGCACAGTGAACGAGCTGCACAGTGTTCTGTGTGTGAAGGGTTGGCAGGGAGCAGTGCGATCCCAGGGAGGAGCATCCTCTGCCACTTCAACTCCCCAGCAAGCGCATCCCTACCAGGCACACACACCTTCCATCACAGGCCTTTGCAAGAAGGAAAACACCTCCCTCATCCCTCCCAGAAACCTCCTCCAAGATCACCTACCGCCCAAAAATCCACTCTTCTCTCCTTATAGAAACTGTGGCGGCTCCTCTGAGCAGATACCGAGGAAAAGTCTGTTCCATCTGTTTTGTCTGAAGTCTGCTTAGTCCACTCTTTCCTAGAAGCCTGTAAAAAGCAGTTATGAATGTTCTTAGATATATAGCCATGAACATTCTATGCTTTAATCATAGAATCATTAAGGTTAGAAAAGCTCATCACATCCAGCCTTTGGACTGCATTCACATGTCACTGTGTTAAGGGAGTCTCCTGCCTCTCATTTAAGTGAAGCTTCACAGACAAATGAAGGCTACTTGCCCAGTAAAAATTATATTTGCTTCATTCAGAAAAAGACAAAAAAACAAAGGGAGATCCAAAAAGATCACTGCTGACAACTTATAAAATAAACCAAATCTCTTTTTTTCAAGTAAATATAAAATTGGAGAGTTAACAATTTAACATCCCAGGTTCATAGCATTAACAATACAATAAACTTTAAAGCTTTTTCAAGCTTTCCATGGAAACATCAATAAATATTCATGGACTTACAGCAAAAATCTGGTCATTTAGTACAACACACATTCCTCAAGAAAACAGAACCCAAAAGGAAATGAACTCTAGTGAAAAGTATGAACCTGCTCCTTTGCTGCAGAGTCACAGCTGGCGCTGAAAAGTGGTACAAGACACAAGAAAGGTCTTAATAAATAGAGTTCAGTTTCAGTTACAGGAAACAATTTGATACCATTTGAAAATACCTTTTTATCTTCATGGAAGAACAGTTCTGACTGAGCTGACATCTTGGGTTTCCACCCATGATCCACACTTTCCAGGGGGAAGCTCTGCCTGGACTGGTGTAGGTCCTTCCTTCCCCTCACTTCTTGCACAAGTGGCAGACTGTCTCTTCCTTGGCGGCATTTTTCCGAGTAGGACCGCCTCAAATCTGGGGGTGCCGTTCCAAAACCAGACGTGTAGTTCCTCCAATCAGTTTTAATTTTCACACCAGAAGAGTCGCTCTCACATGTCGCCTTATTTGCGTTGTCTTTGTTCCTCACTGTGGAGCTCCTCACTACGTTTTTGCTCCAATCACCCTCTGGAGACACCTCCAGAAACTGTTCTTTAGTCACCAACCTCTTCTGTAAGAGCCCATCATCTGCCTTTATGGACAACCTGGAAGCAAAATTGGCTTCCAGCCTCTGGTCGGTTCCCACTACATTTACAGGCTGTACCTTCTCGATTACGAATTTTGGACTCTGATTCCTGGAGGTTAAATTTGCTTCCTCGTCCTCATCAACAATGAAAGTTTTCTTCCTACTGAACTCCACAGGTGAATTTACAAACTTCTCTGAGAAGAAGATGCTGGGGCTTCCCCAGTAAGGAGGGCTGAACTTTCTGTCTTTGGACTTCGGCTTATCAAATTCAGGGCTGCGTAATTCCAGTTTCTCTTTGCTCTTTTCATTTACAGTTAGTTTCTCTGGCCTGTGCTGCTCTTCTGCACACTCACTTGGTTTGTTATTAACAGAAGAGTGATCTGATCTACTCTTCCACTCGTTCCAGCTGTAGGAAAGACTCGTCCTATCCGACACATTTCTTTTGTTCTTTGATTTCTCCCTACTCAATGAGCTGAGATCTTCAGAGAGCTTATCCTGAACCTTACTGGCCTTGGCTGACTCTTCTTTATATTCTGCCATAAGCGCATCAATATCTAGAATTTGGGATCTGTAACTATCCTCAGCCCTCCTGACAGGTAAATCAGGATTATTTTCACTCCTTTTCTGGGGGCCTGGTTCACTGTCTTTACGTCCCTGCGCTGAACATGGTGGGGACCGGGGTTCATAAGAGGAGGAGACTTTCCTTCTGCTACTTTTGAGATCAATTTGAACTGTATTTTCCAGGTCCTGTTTTAACAGGAAAGCATCAACATCTATAATTTTCTCTTTAGAATGATCCAGACCTTTTTCATGATGCTGTTGGTTATCCTTCCTAGACACATGAAAATTACCAAACGCAACGTTTTTGGATAAAACGGCATCTTTGTTGTCTTCTTTGACCCAATCCTTGTTAATATCCCGGGAGTCCTCTCTGCAAGTTGCACTCATCACATTTTTGTTTGGTTGCTGCAATACAGGTTTGGACCTTCCAGGAAAAACAGGGTCCACATTAATTGCTGCTCCCCCACTTGAACTGGAAACCGTATTAATTTCACTTGCACTGGGAGCACCAACAAAGCTTTTTTCTTTTTTGATACCAGGAATCTGATAAGTCACTGCAAAAAAAGTTGCCTTTGGTTCGAAGACAGAACTCTGATGTTTCAAGTAATCATCAGGACTGCCAAGAACAGCCTGGTTTGCCTCACTCCCTTCCAGCCCTTCTTTGATATTTTTGTTTCTCTTTTTAAGTGAATCCTCATCCAACTGCAACAAATCTGTCCGACTCAGCCTCTTGATATTTTCAGGAGTGAGCCACACAACTTCTTCTGCCTTGGCTGACTCCTGAGGCAAAGTCCTCCTCCTCCACCTTTCAGAAATCTTCAAGTCAGAAACGCTACTTCTGCTTCTCCTGATTTTCTCTTCTGGATCTGTTACTCTGAGTTTTTCACTGTTCTCAGGAGCTGCACTAGCCAAGCTAAAGTCTCGCTCTTTGAAATTAAAGTCCAGACTTTTCCTTAACCCAAAGACCCCGGATTCCTCTTTATTTATGGTCTGTACTTTTACATCAGGAAGGTGGCTACTGGAAGGTTTAAAAAATTGTCCACCTGAAAGCCCTGAGGAAGAATGGGCCCCGTGTTTACTCACACTTGTTGAAATAACTTCACGATCCAGGTTGGTTCTGAATTCATAAGTGTCTGTTCCACTTGCCCAAAAACTCCTTTTCTCAGAAGAGCATTTCACCACATTAGACTTTTCTGGTTTATCTAAGGAAGAGACTTCACTCTTATCACTTCTAATTTCAGAATGTAGCTTATTTACTTTCTCATTAATTCCCAAAACTTTACTTTTGTTTGTGGAATAAGGTATTTTCTCGGTTACTATTAACAGTGAATCAGGTTCTGTTTTATCAGAGTCCTTTTTCTGTTCAGGTATAGTGCATTCACTGGAGAGAAAATCATTAGGTTCTCTCAACACAGCCTTACTTGTAAGAACTTTTACCTCTCTAGCTTCTGAAACAACAGTATCTTCTTTCAAGTAGAGAGTGTGACTGCTTGCCCTCACTGACTGCCCCGTGTGTCCAACTTCCTCATCAGTTTTATTCTCTTTCACAGATGATTTTCTAGCTCTGAGTGTCATGGCCTTTTTCTCAGGAGCCATTGTGATGGCTTCACTAAGAGCCCTTTCCCCACATGTCTGAAAGACTTCATACCTGGGCTCTATTCGCTGGTAAATTAGAGAATCTTCCGCATTTTTAGCAGTGGGTTTTTCACTTTTCTCAACCAAAGATTTTTCTAAGACAATAATTTTCTTTTCTTCACTTGAGCAAGCTGGTTTGCCACTTTTCTCTACATCTGCTGTGTGTTTGGACGAATCAGATGGCTTGTAATGCTCCTTCCTTGCAGAGGTGGTTTCCTCCCCTTCTCCTATCCACGACCGTCTGCCGGGCCCCAAAACCACCACGTCTTGCTTTGCCTCAGGCTCCTGGTTCCTTTTCAGTGCAGCGTCAGCCCCAGAGAGCTCAACAGCAACGCTGTGTCTCTGCACATTGTGCTCGAACATGGTGGCTCGGACAGTTTTAATGAGGGGCTTTTCCAGAAGCGCTGGGTTTAATTTTTTTTCAACACTGCTTGTGAACGAGACAGAACTTTCACTTTGCTGAGAAAAATGCTGAGGATCCCCGAGGAAGCTTCCTTTCCTCTCTAGCTGATCAGGTGTACTGGTTATCTTTGAAATCTGCCGGGATTTCCAAGGCTTCCCAGTAACATGTGCTTCTGTGAAATCTGTGCCCTGTGCAACCTTCAGCTCCTTACTCTGCAATGAGAAAATCCAGCAGTTAAGAGAGTTTATTCAAAGATGTGCAATAAAGTTTACTGTAAAACTTACTTGTACCTACTCTGCTCAACATAGGGAATCAAAGAATACTGGAGGTCTTACAAGAGCTTAAGGTTCTTTTCAAGTTGAAAATTTAAAACTTGGAGTTGACTCCAGATTCTCTTAAAAAAGCTGAAGAATGTCAGAAAATCAACACCGAAGACATTTATAAAGATTCTTAAGTCTGACCTATATTATTCCAGGAATTCAGAGGAATTTTTTAAATCCTACTTTATTGTCTTACATTAAAGATCTCCTTTTAAAAACAAATTGCTCTTCTTGAAAGTAACACTAAGCTACAGAAACTTTGCAGCTGTAGCTCCTAGTTTCCTTACCATATATTCCTATATTAGACAGGAAAAAAGCACAGCCATGAGAACTCAAAACAAACACCCTTAAACTACTTTAAATCTCCCCTACTAAGAAGTGTCAACAGAGAAGTTCTGTTTTGCAACACCGAGGTGTTGCTTAGAAACAAAGAGAGCCTAAAGCTTCCACAGCAAATCATCACTTTCCCTGGAACACTCTATTGTCTAAACTGCTCAGGTTATTGCTGTTGAGGAGACTGACATGAAAGGTCCAGGCCGCGATTAATCAGGAGCTGTGACTCGGATGTAGGAACGCACAATCCTAATGCTCTGCTTGGAGAAAATAAAGAATAATCACAGCACAAACCCACCACAGCCACAGGGGATTCACTGTGGGGTTTCACATGTTAGAATTCTTTAAGAATAGTACATAAAATCCTTTTCCCTCCCTAGCAATCATACATTCAACAGTGTGCACAATGAACTTTACCAGCTAAGCAAACATGATACTCCTGTACATTATTGGTATGTCCTAAAACAGACTCACACCAGTAAACCCCCTGGGATTGTGTCAGCAATAAAATTCTCAACACCCATTTAAAAGTCACTGATTGATAAAACCACACAGAACAGGACAGCACTCACTGCCCTCCCAGTGCAAACCCAGCTGGAGCCCACTCACTGTGCCACTTCCTTACTTTTGGATTTTCCTGCATTTCATGGATAGGGTCAGTTCTGGTTTCAGCAGATTTCTCAGGCTTTGCTTCACTGCTTGACGTCGGACTTGAAAACCTAAACCAGAAAACCTGTATTACTTCTTTAGTCCAGTTAGTCAGTGTGTTGGTCCACTGCCCACCTAAAGCAGACTGGTAAAAATTCTCCAACAAAATTCATTTCTTAAAGGAAAAACACTACTATTTCATAGGAAGTGACTGTATTTGCTGGTTTAATTATACCTAGACCAAAGGACTGTTGTTTCCCAAAAAGCTGTTAGTTATGCAGCTTATTTTACAGTAGAAAATTTAGAGATACATAATGAACTATAACACCTCTTGTTGACAAGGTGGTGATCAGTCAATGGTTGGACTTGATGACCTTGGAGGTCTTTTTCAACCTAAATGATTCTCTGAAAAGAGATGTTAACCTCATGCCTCAGTTAAATTTATTTATTTTGATCCCAACAGTGAAATCAGAATCCTGCCTGGTTGAAATCCTGACTCCCCACACCACTGCCAGGAGGACCATTCTTTTGCTTTCTCCCCAGTCTATGAGCTGGCAGTCCACAGGCTCACCTCGAGATTGTAAAATGCAGGAAAGGGTAATCATGGATCTACAGTTACAGTTGCATGCAAAGGCCACAGTATCAGCAGATTTACTTATTTTTTTTAACTGTCAGTGTATATTTCATTAAATCTTCTCTCTTTTTGGGTACAAAAAGGCAGTAAAGGGGCTCAAGAATAACAGTATGAAGAACTACATCTAGGGGAAGCCAAATGATCAGTTATTTTACTGGAGTGAGAGAGTAAGTTCTACTGAACGACACGAAGTTAAGAGGATAAACCAGAATTTCTCTGCAACCTACATCTTTGTGAGGTCCGCGGAGAGCGGCCGTGACTGTGGTGACCTGCGCAGGTTCCCCGCCTTAACGTCAGCGTTTTCTGCTGTCAGCTCCTTGATTCTCTGCTGGATGGTCACACACCTGTTCTCCTTCTCGGCACTTGATGGGAGGAGCTCCGTATCCACTGCGGGACTGGGACTTTCTGAAGTAAACAAACTAATGTGTTTTTTGACACTTCCTCTTAAGATATTACTCTCTTTTTCCGAGGAAGCTGCAGGGCTTTCACAGCCTGGAAACATGCACGTTTCCTTCTGATCTGCCCTTTTCCCCCCCTTATTAGTTCTGCTTTCACTGGTTGTTTCAGGGTTCCTTTCAGAACTGTGCAAGTTAGTAGTTATTTCTGGTTTTGTCTCAACTTGTTCACTTTTAGATTTAAGTTTTGTTTCCCACACGTATTTCCCATTATTTAAGATGCCAATGTCCTGACTACTGCATTTCAAATTTGGTTTAGAAGAACTGCTTTTATTAAAGTCAGTTTCTTCAGATTTTGGCCCCATTTCAGACTGATCATGACAACCCACATCAGTAACAGTAATTATGGATACATTTTCCTTGCTTTCATGGGATGAACAAGTCTTCTTGCAAGAAGAAAGATCTTTATGTTCAAATTTAGCTGTCAGGTCCATGGACAAAGGCCTTGGTTTTCTAACACCAGATTTCTCCGTGGGAGATTTTTCCTCAGAAGCTTCCACTGTGTGATTCTTTTGATCTCGTAAGGATTCCAGAAAAATAGCAGACACTGGTCTGTGTTTTGCCCTTTGCTGGACATCAATAGAGAAATCAACTTTATTGTTGAGATTATTTGCATCATCCTTGGTTTTCTCCCCTGGATGAACTTCATGAGCATCTTTTTTTTCCCCAGTTTTCAGGGAGTTCCAAGAGACTGGTCTGAGACTGGAGGAAAATGACATCTGCCTGTGGATAGATCCTTCAGGATTTCTGGATGTCTCAGATGGTTTCTCCAGCTTCACACTGCACTGAATGTCCTTTGTCTGCAGAGCAGCAAATCCTGTGCGGTCCTGAGCCCTCTTCTCCTGGGCCAGGCTGACCTTGGCCTGCTCTGGCCCCGCTGGTTCAAACAGAATGACCGTGTTGGCACTGGGCCCAGTGTAGAAAGTCATGTTTGTGACCACATCACCGTCACCCCGATTTTCAGTTTCGATCGCTTTCTGATCTACTAACGGAGGAACATTTCCACCCAACACCTTCACAGATGATGTTTCCTCAGGGGCCTTTTTGATCCAACTGCTGGACCTGAAAGCTGGGACAGGGGGTTTAACATTTGCAAAAGCCTCTGGAGGCTTCTCTTTACAAAAAGGCTTCGGGAACAGTCTCGGCCTCGATCCCAGCGATGGCATCGTTGCGGATCTCAAGGAACTCCCAAACTTCTTGTTCTCTTCCAGAGTCAGTGATGTTGAAGCCTCCTTGGCCTTGTTGCTCGCATCCGAAAGCACGCTGACGTACACACGCTGCGCCTTGTCCTCGGTCCGGAGCTCAGTCAGGTCGGGGACTGCCGTCAAAGACGCCAAAGGAGAATTTATTTCTACTCTTGTTGCCATAGCTGGAATTACACATTCAACAGAACTGAAAAACTCCAACGGGGAAAAAGAATCTGCAAAAAAAAAAAAAAGAAAAATGCAAGTATTGATGCAGAGTCAGCATGAAGATCAAATATCATCATTCTCATTTAAATTCACGAGGAAGCAAACTCAGATCAAGGTGCCTTTCAGAGATGCTGTTTCCAGAGTGTATCACACTGAAACACATAGTGTTCCTTCTCTAAAAAACAGCAAGAAACACCATTATTCACTGATTTGGCCCAACAGCCAAATACATCACAAATCCTGCAAGAGTCTCTGCACAGCACTGAGTCCCATTGGTCGAGTCCATTTTAAAGGCTGAGATACTTAGAAATAAATGAATTAATTTTTTTTTTTTTAAGCAGAGGTCTCAAGAGAATATGTGGACTCCACATACCTGGAAGTGTTTAAAGACAGGTTGAATGGAGCTCTGAGCAACCTGAAAGGTGGAAGGTGTCCCTGCTCATGGCAGGGTTTGAATATGAGCCTTAAGGTCCCTTCCAACCCAAATCCTTCCAAGATTCCACGTTGATGTAAAAACGTCAACTTCTCTTAACAACATAAGCAGCTGGCCAGGTGCATTGAGTGTGTACTTTCAAACTGCCAAAAATACCAGGATTAGTGTGACTGAAGGTGTTATTTGTTATCTAATAGCCAACGCCCAGAACTAAACAATGCAAATAACCACAATCCTACAAATCCCCACTCTCCCACTTACCATAATTTGCATTTGCTGCTGCAACCAACCCATGGGGCCCGAATCCCTTCTCATAGTGACAAGAGCTTTGTCACCAAGGTCACATTAGGAACAGGAAAGGCAATCACTGCAGACACACTGCCCAGACCTCACCTGCAAATAAACAGAGTTCAGAGTTGGGTGTGGCACATACCCAGACCTACACAGGTTATGCCATGGAGATAAAAATCCAGACCATTTTAAAGAAAAAAAAGCTGGTTCCCAAGCATAAAGTCACCTGATAGAACTGTATAAAGCAGAAAAATGTTTATTTTTCAAACAGTTATTAAAGAACCTACACGAAAATACCACTAAAAGGTATAACAGAAAGGTGAAGGGAGAATAACTCAGGCTGCACAGCAGTCACACTAAATCTGAACATAGTTAAAACCACATTTCAGAGAGACTGTTTGCAAATCCAAGTGCTGTCAATCACTGGTTAAGGACAGAGCTCTGCATTACTATAATCTCAATTACTGTAATTTACTTTCTATTGCAAAGCTCCTTTCTGGGACAGCAGTCTGTGAGGTGCTACGTGAGCAGCTGACCTGCAAACGGGTGATTTTCAATCAAAACGGAACTTTTACCATGACAAAGCAATTTTCTCCAGTATCTCGCCAGCAAACGCAGGAGAAGAGCTTTGGCTTTAATTAAATTCTTACTGCAGAGTTGAGGGAAAACCTGAAGTAATTAGAATTTCATCTACAAGAAGTAACCACAACTTTTCTAATATCAAATATATTTGGATTTGTAGCAGATGCATGTAGCTAGGTAAGGTTAGATGACCTTTTTTCCTTTAAAAGATGTCATACCCTTAATTTTTAGGAAATGTATGCAATATTTTGTAGGGAGAAGCTCAATTTTATGTTGCCACCCTTCTGTCTCTTTTGGGCAGCCTTTGCAGGGGCACTTTTGGACACTTCTCACCAGCCCTATTTTGGTGTGAATTTACCACATAGATATACTTATTTCTAGATTCTGTATGGAGCTCCCTGCATGTGATTATTAAAGAACCCAACCAGGATCTTGCCTTCCTGGGTTTGCAGTCGGCAGAAATGGTTATTTCACCTTCAGCTTCCCTTGACCAGACTTGGCCCATATTGGCACTGAAATGCAGGGATTTATTTTTGTCCCTGTTTGTGCTCCCTCTCTCAGGCAGGCAAATGAACTTCCCTCACCTTGCCCGTTCCCTTTCATCTTCCAATCCACTTGGGAGTTCTGTCTCAACCACTTATCCCCAGTGCCATCCCTGACCTCGCCATTCTGAAATAGCCACTAACCCAAGCAGCTTACCCACATCAATCTGTCCCTTCCACAGTCTCACAGATCTTCATGGAATCTTCCTCCCTCTTCCACTCCTTATTCTCAGAAATGCCACCAAAATCCGATTAAAATGCTCTCACATTCCAAGGATGCAAAGGTCTGGGAGGTGCTCTGAAGGGAACAGAATCGTTGCTGGGAAGAGGGCGATGCTCAAGGGCAATACTGCAAAGGGAAAAATCCAGCTGTGAAAACAGCATCTGTCTCGCAGTACCTGAGAATAAGTTACCTCCCTCCTATCACACTGTAGTTCCTTTTCTTTGGAACAGAAGAAGGGAGCACAGAGCTTCTTAAATGGACTAAAACTTGATCCTCAACGGAACGCGGGGCAGTGAATATACAATGAGAGACCTAATCCTGGCTAACAGTGTGCAACTCACTTCTCCAGCCAACATTCCTAACCCACAATTTACCCCTTCCTAAGTTTCATCACAGTCCAGCTTTACAGGACCCCATTTTTCCCTACATAATCTCCCAAAGTCAGTTTTCAGGTTTTAAATTCAGATACTCCATAACAGATACAGGGCCCAAAGCACACAAGTATTCAGAAAAGAACAAAATATTTGGGGGAAAAAATAATCACCCACCTTTGAAAACTAAAAGGCTTCTGTGATTCAAAAAGTACATTTCATAAAGAGGAATTGTGTTATCAATGCCACGTATAACATATACTAGACCTTGCATGTTGGTTTTGAAACACCTCAGTTTAGACAAAATACTTCTCTCTAATCAAATATCTCTACCTAAGCTGGCAATGTACAAAATTTTGGGCAATTTAAAATAATCACCCGTTAACTTAATTGCAGGAGGATTTCAGATGCTATTAATGTTTAGTAATACTACTGTAATCGTACTACTACAGTTGTAAATCCCTCATCGTCAGCTACAACCTGTTGTTCCCTTCCCTGACCTCCTCTGCCCGGGGACAGTTGGCCAAGTTGTCCCTGCTGCTGTGTCCTGCTGCCCCTCTGTCCCTTGCTTGTCCCCAACCTGTGTGGCAGAGCCCCCAAACCCCCTTGTCCCCTGTTCTGGGCACTGTTTCTCTTTGTGCTGCCCAAGCTGTGCCCTCGCTCCCCTCAGCTGCGCTGGGGCACGTTCTGTGTACACAAATCAAATTATAAACGGCACTGAAATTCCTTCTGAAATACATCCTGTTTTAACGGAAACTCTGGCACATGAAGGCATGGCTCTTCTCTGCTGCTTCTCTTCCTCAGCTTCCAAACGTCTGCAACTGGGATTTTTCCTGGGCCCAGCTGAGCCACCACAGGGTTTTAAGGAGATACACAGGCAAATACTGCTCCAGGCTCCTCCAAGCCTTCAAATCTTAATGCCCTGAGGTGTTGTTTGTACTTTTAATTAAAAGATCTATCACTACAAAGGACATTAACATTGCTCATTAGAAATCAAAATGGATTATTCACTTCACAGGGTTATTTTTGTAAAAAATCACACGGGAAGGGCTTTAGTCAAAACACACCCTTGTCGCTTGCACTTGCTCATCCTCCACACAACTATTATTGACATCATTTCTAATTCCTTTAAGCCTATTAAGACAACAGCAGCAGCCTGCAGATAATTTTTCCACCATGAATCACGTGATTATTGCCAACTTCCTCGCTCATAAATAAGAATGTTTTAAATGACACAAAGCAAAATCATCTATAATCTGTCCCTGAACCTCGCAGCAGATAAACAAGTCCATCTGTCTTCTCTAAGGATGGAAAGCATAAAAATCGCACGGAGAAAATCTCTCAACCATAAAAAAAAACCAACAAACAATCACAAAAACAAACAACAAAAAAAACCCTACCAAAAATCCAGTTTACTACGTGGAAACCACGCAGAAAGCCTGGCTCCAGCAGTGAACATCCATGGCTGCTTACACTAAGAATATTCCACAGAAAATTACCAAACACAAAGTTTTTCTTCTTTAGACACAACTTTATCAGCAAATCTGCTTCCATTATACAAAACTTGCTCCCTTATTGTGTAAATACAGGAAGAGATTTGTATAACTACAGCTATTAACAGTTCCTGAAAAAAGGAGTTTTGTTCATGATTATGGCTGGGAGGTTGAACTGGGTGGTCTTGCATGTTCCTTCCAACTCTAACCACTTTGCAATTCCATGATTCTTCCATATTTTCCTGCCCTACAGGTTTTCCCTGGCACAAGCCACAGGAGCTGCTGGGAAGAGATGACCTTAAACCAAGGTTTATTTCATCCCTCCTACAAAAGGGATGCCCCGCTGTTGTAAATGATTCAGTCTTTAGAAACTGTTTTCTTCTCTCTTTTCTCCTTCCTGTCCTCACTGCCCATACTCTGGGATCAGTCCACAGCCGTCCCTGTCAGTTGTCCAAAGCAATCCTCCTGCTGCTGGTTCCTACACTTGGAGAGATGCTGATGGGATCTGCTCTGTTAATTCTTATTTAATCCAATCACTTACTGCGCACGTACGAAGAACAGAATAACTTGACCACGAGTGTGAGCGCTGACAAGAGCATGACTTACTACAGCACAGTCAAAATAACACAAAGGGGGGGGGGGGGGGAAGCCTTTTCTGAAACTTTTATAACCAAGTCGATCATGCAAGTAATTCAGTAAAAAACAGGCTTTTTCTATTCTTGGGTTTAAGCCTGATTCCCATTATTATTCACTGCAACGGGATCCATCAGTTGTATTTAAGAGGACATGCGAGGTCTCTCAAAGATTAACAAGAATACTGTCATACTGGCTCTAATTCTTAAAAATATCCCCAGAGAAATTCATTCACAAAGTAAGAAGACGTAATAAAATGCATTTAAATTCTCTTTTCCCAGATTCACAGAAACCCAGTTTTGCTTCTCAAAAATCAAAGCTAGAATGCTGAGAACTAAAACTACATACTCCAAATCTGACAAGCCAGATACAACCTGAAAGTCCCATAGATCATTAATATTAAAACTACAAAGCATTGCAAAATTTAAAACCTCCTTTCTCCATTCTTCATGTGCAGGTCTCTTGGAAGCCTCTAATGCTTTTCTTTTAAAAAAAGGACACTGTTCTTTTGGACACTACAGTCCACTTCCAGTCCAGGGATGAAATTCTCCACTCTGACATTTCCTCCCACTGAGAAAAGATTAGCATTTGGTTAAATGAAGTGTCCACCCTATAAATAGCAGCATTTACAAGCACTTGTAAATCTCTAATTGCTCCTGCCAGCACAATTGCATAACAATCATCACCTGCCAGAGCTTCACCGAGATCCAGCCGCACTGAAGAACCAAAGTATTTTCAACAACACCTTCCATTAAGTGCTGCCACCTCAGTACCAGGGTGAGAACTTTACACCTTGTATTTTAATCTGCACACTGCAAAGGTCAGGCAGTTAAAAGGGGTAAAAATTATAGAGCTGCAGCTTCAGTAATTCAAACTGGCCCCCCCAGAGGCCATAACATTTGCTTATTAAAACAAAAATTCAATGTTAAAAACACTGGCGTGTCCATGTAGTGGTCAACATGAATCCAAGCACATTCCTGATGCAAGAGGACAATAAGCTGAGACAGGAAAACACCGTGAGGGTGATGAGGCACCAGCACGTGTTGCCCAGAGAAGCTGTGGCTGCCCATCCCTGGAAGTGTCCAAGGCCAGGTCGGATGGGTTTTGGAGCAACCTGGGATAGTGGAAGGTGTCTCTGCCTATGGCAGGGGGTGGAATGGGATAGCCTTTAAGGTCCCTCCCAACCCAAACCCATCTGAGATTCTATGATTAATTTAAGATAAAACAGAATTCAACAGCAAAATGTAACCAAGATAGAACACACAGTGATGGCTGTGGGGCACAGGGGAGTCATCCTCCAAATTTCCTTGAATTTGTGAGGCAGAGATGAGTGTGGAAGGAATCACTTGAGAAAAAAATTATATGTAATAGTCTGCTTCCACAGCATCAGCCACTGCTATTTTCATAACAATGTCTGTGTCACTTATGAACGTTACCAAACAGGATCAATGTAACAAAAGGAGCCAATCGCTCCAGTTATGTCTAGAAAACAGTTTCAGAATATCACCCTTTAAAAAGGTCCACTTTGCAACTGTAGATTCATTACTGATTACCCATTTTTTAGGTTTTCAGCTCCAAATATTTGTGCACTCTCAGTTTTGGGAGCAATGACCACCACTCTATAGACAACTCATGGTAACAACTTCACTGTCGAGATCTATTTGCCTAAGCCTGACCCTCGGCTGAAGTTTTTCCTCTTTGTACACCGTGTTCTCCTCAACAGAGATTCCCTGAAGAGCAAAGGGAATAACAGCACACTTGGCATTTCCTTCGACCTGCACAACTGCCTCATTACATCCCATTCCTCGGTAATTTCCTTCTCCACAACCCTCTCATTGACAGTTTCACAGGAAACTCTTTTGCCTTCTCAGCTTTACAGAGGGTTTAATTTGTTTGAAAGTCTCCTGAGCCCAAGCTAGAACAAACCCCAACCAAAGGAAAAATGCTTTGAAATGTTGGTGAATCACCATTTTTTGGTACCAGAAGCTGCATATCCTCACCCTCCCGCGTGAATCATCTCTTACTTCCAGCCAGCATTCCACATGAGGGATTCCACCCAGCTCATTAGTGGGTGGGTATTTTCAGAAAGTTCTTTTGGCAGCTGAAATAAGGAATAAAAGCAAAATCTTGATTTCTTCCAGCAGAGGATGACATTCTGCAGGACAATATAAATTATGGGATAAGGCTGAAGTGAGGCTAAAAGCGTGTTTGTGCGGAAGGCCAGTATTCCCAGCAGGCCTCCAAGTGCTGTTTTGTTTGCTCCTGTCATCAAACTTTTGCTTTTGTGGTCAGCTGCAAGTCCTGCTAATGTTCTTTTAGGTTTTATCCTTGTAAATGCATTTCACCCACGAACAAGACCCGCAAATAACCTCCCCATGCACTTCTGCAGGAAAAAAAGACATTCCAGAAACAACTGCATTGCGTGCCAGATGAAATATTAATGATCAAGTTTGGCTACAAGCAAGAAAAACTGACTATGGAACTGAAAAAAGATAAAGAAGTCAAACTAAGGCTCTTCTGGAAAGATATTTGGTTGTTTCAAGGAGAACTTTATTCTATCTGCAGCTCCCACAGGTCAACAGGGTCACGTCCCGGACACATCGGAGGGTGGAAACTACAATTTGTAACCTGACAAATTTCTCCTCAAACCTTTTCAGAATCATCATAAAACTTTCTCCTGGTTAATTTTAATATGGTCTCCTTGTTGCAGGAAGCTTAACTTCACTTTCAACTGTATTTAAAATAAATTTTGATTAGAGTAAGTTTTTCTGCACAGATTCTGAAGGAATTGGCTTAAATCCCTGGCTGTGTCTTTTTCATACTCTTATACTGCATATCACGAATACAATGGCATTAATCACATGCTGTTTTATTTATACCTCCTCTGAGGGTACGGTCTCCGTGACCTTGCTTTAGAAAGGTGAAGTTTGGCTCATTATTGTTTGAGAAATACATCAGGAGCTACTGATCCCTCTGACCTTGGGCAGTCGGTGCTTTCCCAAAGCCCCCAGAGTTGAGGCAGGGCTGTGTTTCTCCAGAGGCTCCACCTTTGGGTGGGAATGCTCTCATTTGGCAGGACACCATGGACACAGCTGAAGGAGAGCAAGAAGATGGATGAGCCAGCTGCAGCAGAGACAGAAATATGGGATTGAAAAACAACTCAGGCATTCTTCCCTTTGATACTCCCCTACACAATACCATGCTTGGTACCATGTTTCAGCAGTCAAGGGAGCTTAGGGACCACCCACACCTGGAAATATTTTCTGTAACTGTGCATTTTTTCCCCGTCCTCTTGGCAGCAAGGGAACACTAAGGAGAACTGTCCTCAATCTTGGCGCTGACAGGACATGGATATCATCACTGGATTTTCTGTGTTTCACCCACTGTACTTGCTGCCTTCAGAGTTACAGCTGCTGCAAATGCTTTAAAAGCAGCAATGATATGACTGGGACCGTTTCCTCCTCAAACACTGGTGAAAACTACATCAACACTGACATCAGAACTATTTCATGGAGCCACAGTGAAGTTAAACTGCTCACCAGAACACCCTGCAGTGAAAGTCCTTGCTGAGCCTGGCAGTCAGTGTGGAACCAGGCAAAGGCCATGAGAACTGCAGGAGGTGCAGCACTCCCACGGGAGATGGGGCTTGGCTGACCCGACAAGGAATGCAAGTCAAAGGATCGAGTGAAGCAGATCCGTGGGCTTTGGTTTATTAAAAAAAAAATCCACCTACTCATTACAAAAATAGGCAAGTGCCTTCACAGCAGTGTGAAGCTTCAGAAATAAACCTGAGCCATGGCCCTCTGCCCCCAGGCAGGAATCGGGGGAAGGGATCGTTTCATACAAACCGAGCCTCTGAAGGTCACCGTACCACAGAAATAGCATGAGGTGAGAAGACATTTCCTACTTGCCTTCATGCCCAGCAGGTGCTTTTGTGTCAGAAGGACAAAGCCCGTAATCCTCTGATCTGCCTTCTCAAATTCTAACAGGATTTCCAGCACTGGAAAACACATTTGTGGCCTGGTACAGTAAACCAGCTTCAGAAAGTACAATGAGCTCGAGCTGGTCTGTGATTGACAAGGAGTCGCCAGGACTAATTTATAAATGCCCTTATACATTCATCTGAATGATGACAAAGGAATTAAGGTATTGCCATACAGAGAGAAAAACAAAGCAGACTTTAGTCAATTCAGACTTTAGTAAAACCTGAGTCTACTGGCCTTGCAGCACTAAGAGATCACTTCCACAGTTTAACCATCTGGAGAAAAACCAAACCCATAAAAGTGGAGGACAAAGGAAATAGAGTGACAGGACAGAAGATGAGAATCATGACAGATTAAAAATTATATGTGTGCATATGTAACTACAGAGACTGACATTTGTATGTGAGGTCTAAGCTTTAAGACTCACTTGCTTCTGCAAAAAATAAAGCAGATTTACAGGGCATTAGTTTTATACCTGTACTTGTCTTGACAGACAGATTTGGAAGCTGCACAGTTGCCACTGAAAGACTCATTCACAAAGAACACGTGCCACCTACAGATAAAACACTCTGAGCCGAGATGCTGCAATAGATTACACGGCTCCTGTGCTTTCACCCGGATAGAAAGAAATCACAGATCACTGACTGGGTCAGGTTGGAAGGGACCACAGTGGGTCATTTAGTCTGACCTCCCTGCTCCAGCAGGGTCATCCCACAGCACATGGCACGGTTTTGGAATAACTCCAGTTAGGGAGATTCCACAGCATCTCTGGGAAAACTCTCGTTGCATATTTTCAATATGAACATTTATGTTCTGCATCAGCTCTCACAGCTCTACCATCTGATGTCTTCTCTGATGGCTGACTTTCCACTTGCTATCTTAAAAAATCATATGCAAAAAGCTCTGTGTTCAACAGCTTTGGATTTGGCTGCTAATGACATGTTTTCTGTCAATACAGACAGTATTGTCTCACAGCATTTTCTCCGTTCAGTCCACCCTTCTACCTTTCAGATATTTGATTAGTCATAGCAGAAACACGTAGTCGAGCTCGGTCAACAAGCAACTACACTCGAGCCCAAAATACTTGTACCAGGCACTACTCTAGAAATGAACTGCAGCATCATGGGAGAAAGACACTGATAAACAGAAGGTTGGATGAGGTGATTCCCAGGAACAGATTATTCTGTTCCATGAACAAATCAACAATTTCAAAGCCTGCTCCTCTAAGTTGTAGCAAACTCTACCCTAAAGATCAAGCCTGCTTGAAGCTGCACCCCAGCAGTATCGACCCATGGAAATAATATTTCACCATTACTGGTGGAGAAGAGAAGCACTATGACAACAGACTGGCAGAGCTGGCATTAGTAAACAACACAACTCCACCTCCCTGGCAGCACCTTCATCCTGAGCCCGGGTCTGCAGGCACGGGGCTGACGGGCACTGCCAAGGCAAACCCAGCTCCCGACAAGCTTCCTTCGTGTGCCAGTAAAAGTGGATCCCAACATTGCTCTCTCCAATGTGTGAACACAGAGGAGATTTTATGATGTACTGTTTTTAACATGTAGTCCCCATAATCCAAAAATATTTGAGGCAAAATGAGAGGAATAGTAGAAGTGAATTTGGATTTGGGTTTACACGTCACTGGCATCAACTCTGGGGGAAACTTCCCAGTGCTCTTATCAGCAGCCAGACCACACTGAAAATCCAACCTCAGCCTCAGGTCTGACTGGCCAACATCTCACAGCACAGACAATGCTGGTTTACCCAGCACCAGGCACAATGCAGGTGAGTTACCTGATAAAAACTCTCCTCTGCCCCAGCTCCAGCTCCTACAGAATCAATTCAAAATCTTTACATAAAAGATGACCCAATTTTGAACAAGCTCATTATTGACAACCTTAAACTGGAATATTTTTACTCCAGTCATGCCTTTCAGGATATGGATGGTGCCATTAAAACTCATTCAGATTCAAATGGACGTGACCCTCAGATTTACAATTTCCACTCACGTCCCATAAATACTGAAAAACCATTGGATTAGCAAGGCGAGTGGATCTGTTTTGAGTCAAATAAAATATTGGTATAAAAGCCAAATTCTTCATGGCGTTTATCACTCCTGGGACAAAATCCCTTATGTCATCTTCTGCTCTACAACAAATGACATACTGAGACATGAATCTTTTTGCCTCTCAGGTTGTTGCCAATGTTCCGACAGCTCTTTGATCCCTTCTGTGTGTACTCAGCACGGGTAGGACCCGGTGCTACAGCAGGGTGCTACCTCCTGTCAGGCATCAATAAACAGTCCTGAGCTGCACACCATAAAAAATCTGCTCTGTCAACAACGTTTGACGTGCCAGAGGAGCTGCTGCTGCCTTGATGATAAGGCTCTTTTTTTTCCTTCAGTGGGCACATCTGGCCTTTCACATATGCAGGAAATAGTTTTTTCCCTCATTAATGCAAATGCCCCTCTCAGAACCACTGGCTGGTCTTGCCAACTTGTACATGTGTTCCTTTTGTTACCTGGGAACCAGTTCTTGCTATCAGCAATCCACAAAGGAGCTTCCCCTTCCCCCAAAGTGACACGAATGGAACGGAGCTCAGAGGGTTATGTGTGACTATGAGGAATGAGAGCAGTGACACTGCATTTCTCCTCCTTCTGAACAAAAGGATGTTTAAGCCAAGAACTCTGACAGCAACAAGCCTGCACATGCATCATTACACCACCTTGTTCTTCAGAAATACAACATTACTCAGCAAAATCAAGGCCTGTAATGAATTATTGATAACACACTATCTAGAAGCATTATGACTACTAAACAATCCCCTCCATCTCCCTACATGCTTGAGAAGGCACAGAAAGGGAAAAATTGCCTATTAATTGAAAGACAAAAGTTCAAGCACTAAAAACATAACGTATTTATTAAGAAGGAGTGAAAGAAAAGAAGAACAGCTGAAGTACGAAAAACTAGCTCTGAAGTCCAGACGGTGGCACCAGGAACCTGGGAGTGCCTGGATGTGCACAAGAACTCGTGTGGAACATCCCCAGGTCCAGCACATGGACAGAGAGGCCCAGGGAACCCCAAGGGCTGCTCAAACCACACTCCCAGCTTTGACACAGAAGGGCATTTTTAACCACAAGTGAACAGTAGAGATTTTTTAACTTTCTTAAGCACAGAGGCCACAGAAGCACTGTAACATATCAAAATGAAGATAGAAGAGTAACATAAATGCACTTCAAATGCATGGTATGGTGTAGAGATCTCCTACATTTCAAGGCAGAATAATAATGAATAGTTGGCATAGGCTTATTTCGGAGCTCAACAAAAATTAGATCGCATTCTCACCAGTTCATCCAGACCTGAACACCTCAGCATGAGCACTCACTTGTCTGTGAGCACCCAGACCAAAAAGCTTTCCTCAAACCACCCCCACCCAGCCGCACTCACACCACAATTACAGCCGCCCTGGCAGCCGATCCGAATTTCTCAGGGCATATCCAAAGAAGGGATTTAGTAACCTGAGAATTTAGAAACACCTTTCTGAAGTTACTACAAAGAAGGTTCCTTTGACTGAAATCTGACCCTAAACAAAACCAGGATACACTGAGTTCTCTGAGCTCCCCAGCTCTGTCCACAGTGCCCCCAAAAAGCCACCCCGCAAAGCATGATCAACTGATCCCACGTTTAGCTTCACCATTAACACTGCTGGATACCTCTGGAAGGCACGAAACATGTCCACCGACCTCAAGAGGCACAGTAAGTCCTGCAGCTAGTGAGAAATTTCCTGAGCCAACTACCTTGCTGTCCTTTTTGTTACAGATCCACAAATTCCAACAGTGGGACGAAGTGGTTGTGAAAACAACAGGTAGCTGGCACTGCATCCAAGATTTCTGCAGGAGGAATCCCACCTGAGTCAAATCATTTACAGAACAAGAGCCAATCCAATCCAAGGAGCTGAATGTGAAGTGGCAAAGTTGGCCAGGGAAATCAAAGATCCACCCATCCCAGCCCCTTTAATGAGACAGCAGCCAGTGGAGAACGCTTCAGAAGGGATTTAGACACAAAATATAATTTCTTCTGATTTTCCAGTAATGTGCAGCTTTGAGACTTGATAAGCCAACAGGTGATACCTGCTTAGTGAAGAAGATTGGGTCATTTTTTCATTTTGTTTCATCACGTATGAGCCAACCAGCAAACTATGGACAAATGTCCACACAAACCACCGGGCACAAACTCTGCCCAGGAATCGCCCTGATCAGCCTGAGTTCCCCTTCCTGGAGTCATCAGGTTCAAGAACCAAAGTGTTCAAAAATCAGGGTGAACCAAAAGCAGACAGACAGGATGGGAGAGCTCTGCCTGACCAAACCTGCCCAGTGTTCAGGCAGAGTGCGGCCTGTTTGCTCTGCAGCAAAAATGATAAATGCCACAGACTTCGATGCCTAATAAAAGCCAGACCAACCTATTCCAAACACTGTCCTGGACACTGGTTTAAAGCCAATACTGGTTAAACAGTTATAAACAACCTCCTGTTAATTACATAGTTTAAGATATACACTCATGCCTTAACAAGTTTTTCACTCCAGCCTCCTCCCCAGATGTAAGTGGGAGCAGGGCCGTCGGATCAGCCAACAGCACACTCTGGTCATTGTTTGCAGACAAGTTCTGATGCTGACTCTCTCTCTGAATCATTAGCAGCTACAGCTTAGGCTCCAGGAGCTAAGACAGCCCCACACCAGAGCCCATCCCATGCTGGCCACAGCACCCACACTCAAAGTGATGCCAGGGACTCCGAACAGCCCCTTGGCAGGAGCAGCAGCGCAGGAAACCCCCAGACAGCCCAGTCTCCAAACAGTCAGCATCCTTCACCTTCCACTTGCTGTGAGCAGTTCTGAAGCTCCAGGATGCTCACCTGCATCTTTCTCCACGCTCCTCAAGACAGTCTCAAAATGCTGGATTTGGGGGCTTCTCCATGCTCCCATCAGAAACTGAGTCCTGGTGGAAGCAGCGTCACTAACGGGACACAAGAGGCAGATCTCCGGGGCAGAGCTGCCTCGCAGTGTCCGACCGAGCCGACACAATCAGAGCATGGAGCAGACCACAGTTTATAAGGGTTTTAAAGCAGTAAGAAAAATCCAGACTAGCCCTGGGCAGGAGGTGGGCAGGGAAGCATAAGTCATCCTGGCCCAAGAACTCGTGGGAAGGCTCCACCTGTCCCGAGGTGTAATGATGCTCCCAGTTCAAGTCCAGCTTCCCAGGGTTTTTAGACAGGACGTGACAGACACGAGAGCACAACCACTTTTGAAGCCAAGCTGAACAGAGAAGACGGCAAGAGCTTTAACTTCAAAGTAACCATTTTCCACATTTTCAAAGTGTACAAATCTGGAATTAAAGCTGTTATACTTTAAAAAAAAAAAATAAAAATAATAACTCATTGGAACCAAAACAAGAATTTTGGAGACTATCTAAAAAAATATACTAAGCTGCTCCTTAGAGAGCCAAGCTTGTACAAACATCATCTTAGCCAGCCATAAATCTACAGTGCAAAAAACCTGGATTCCAAATTAACCACATTCCACATTGCGTGCAACAGTCCCCATCAACAAAAACAACATTCTGTCTGATCATTATTTTACACATATATCATACATACACATCACAAATAATCTCTGAAGATACTACACATGCTGGTTAGGAAACAATACTAACACACATTCCCAGTATTCAAGACCAGGTGTGAGAGAAAACGCTCAATACTGTTTGTAAGAGGTGTCAGTACCAGAGCCTGAGTTTCACATGTGCTTCAAAAAAGTGTCTTTGGAAGAGGAAAATGTATACTTCATCTTAAACAAGGCTTAAACAAGGCTTCAGCCTCTCCATCATGGCATCATCTCCTAAAATTTGCTCCTTGTGTATATGCACCAATGTGACAGTGATATTATTTGAGCAAATATTTCATGTAAAGAATTTGATTCAAACTGAGATCTGCACACAAGTTTCTTGCATGTGAGTAACAACAGCACACAAGAAAAGCCTCTCCCCATCCAAAACTAACCCTCTGTACTCTGAGCGCAGAGCAAAGGCTCTGATGGAATCTGCAAGCACTGCAGAAGCAAAAGGAAGCGCAATTCCAATATGTTTAACAACTGAATTAGCATAATGCTCACCAGGCAGAAACAGCCTCCCTGACCTTCTTGAAATGCTGACCTGTAGCTATTGACGAGCATTTCCAATGTGCTCCGAGATTCAACCCTACTGAGGAAGAAGTCAAGGAAACATCCCCTGCCCTGTCAAGTTTCAGGAGAGCAGGTCACACACGTGGAAACCTCTCTGGCAGCCACACAACGGTGCAGCAACAGCGAGCATCTCTTTCCTATGAGGTAAAATGTACTCAGGAGAGTAACAAAGACCTGAAGTCCTACTGGAAATGCTGAAATCAGATCATTTAATCTCTCCTTTGCAGGCAGCAATCACAGAGCTGCAGTGATTTCATTATTTTTTTAAATATTCATTTACAAAACGTAAACTGAACATCATAATGACTTGTAAGAATTATGATACATAAATTCAAACATGTTTTAGAAATGCTAAAGATATACTGATTTATCCAAGTAATATATTATGGAATCAGAGTGGTTTGGGTTGGAAGGGAACTTAAAGTTCATGTTATTCTACCCCCTGCCATAGGCAGGGACACATTCCACTAGACCAGGTTGCTCCAAGCCCCATTCAATCCAGCCTTGGACACTTCCAGGGATGAGGTAGCCACAGCTTCTATCAGACAAAACTGTTATTGCAGGCTCAAACATGCAAAACACCCAGCCTGTATCATTTTTGCAAGTATACAGCAAAAACAGGGTGATATTTAGATAACTGTGCAATCATCATATTGTTAAAAACATTACAGTAATATCTGACATTTAATAGTGCCAATACAGTAAGACACTGTCTGACAACAATAATAAAAGGGACATTTCTGCAAGGTCCCTCAGTAAAGGAGCGAGCCAGACAAGCTGCTCAGCTCAAGCAGAAAGGCTCGTTGTAAAAGCATCTGTGCTTGTTTGGGTCAGTGAAGAATTCCCACTGTTCTCATGAAATATCAAACAATTACAGCGGCCAGAAATTCCAACTCTGCTTAAAACACATCCCGACTTTGCCAGGCTGCGCACTTTCGTTACGGATGAGGCAGTTTTGTCCATTGAAAGCCTTGTATGGTTGAACATCCTCGCAGCAGATAAACATCCCTCTTAAATGTTGGCACAAGTCCCTCCCTGGAGGAGTCGTCGGTCCTACGGCTTCACTGAGACAGCAGCCAGGCCTAACGCAGGCTGAGCTCATTAAAAGAGCAGAATAAAGAAAAACTTAAATTCCGCTCCTGTTTGCGTCTTTCAGAGTCTCATCAACGCTGTAAAATAAAGATCAGCCTCGTTTTACGACAGCAGGAATAACCAGTTTTAGAACTTAACACTTATTAACATCACTTGTTGAAAGGCACAGAAAGCTCATATTTAACCAATACTGAGACTACAAAAACAGTCACTATGAAAATATAAACAGAAGAGGCTGATTTGTATGGCAACAATGTTGTTTGCATCAGTAAAAGCACACACAAAGCCTCCTATTTTCACACACTTCACTAGAACACTGGCAGCTTTTTACCCTTAGAAACTACAAAGGGTAAAATTGTTTGTAACTACCAGAATTAAAGAAAAACTAATGAAATAAAGCATTCACTTCTTCACCTCCTCCCAGTGCACCAAACCCATGTAGTTTAGATTTGAACAACAACACGCAGTTAACTTCTTTTTCTTCTATTTTTGCCGTCCGTCTTCTCTGCATCCAAGTGCTGCTCCCGCAGCAAAGCTGGAGCGCCCATTCCCGGGCTGGCGCTTCCCGGCGCGCCGGAGCTGTGCCGGCTGCGCCGTAACTGGGTCAAGCCCGGAGCTGGAGCTAACAGCCCACTCGGCTCATGGCGACTCCCAGCCCCCAGCCAAATGAAAGGGCTGTTTTGACCTGGAAACAAGGCTCAGATCTCCTCCCACCCCACATTAAAGCTCACACTAATTCTGTGCAGTAAGACAAGACTTACAAAGCCCGAGCCGTGACCATGCTGCGGCATCACCCTTTGGAGGAACTGTTGGAGCAGACACTTCTTCCCTCCAAGTGAACACTGCGGATACAAACCTCCACCAATTGGATTGTTATCTTTTTCTGCTCGTTACAGCAGGCTAATGACTGTCCTGACTCATAATTACTACAATAGTAAGGAGCTTTCAGTTCTCGCTCTGCTGCAAGACCAACACTATCTCCTTTCAGGCAAGCAGCAGCTTTACTCTAGCCCAAAACTGGAAGTTTCGGCACTTAATTCTGATAAGAACTTTTAATGAACAGCTCTGTAAGTGGCTTTAGAGGAGCCCAGATCCCCCCAGCCCCCAGCATTTAAGTGCGTGCTCATAGGACATGACTCAACCACAAACAAGCAATGTTTGGGATAATAACCCTCTGTGTCCTGGACTGCTCAAACTGCATCACTGCATTCACACAACCCTCAGAAAAAAATTCATTTCCTCTCCTCGAGTGTGTTTTATAGAGACGAAGAGCATAAACAGAAAATTCAACTCCCATTGTTTCAACGCAATTGTAAGGCATTCAGGAACTGAGAAAATATGTATTAATGATCTCCTATTTATATAGACGCAGTGGAAAATATCCCTAAGCTACCTGAAGGCTTCCTTGTCTGCAAAAGTTCCAGCATTATGTATTCCCAGAACAAATCAAAGACAGTGGGAAGCAAGAAAATAAGCCTCCTTGATTGGAGAAAAGAATTTAAAGATTAAGTATGCTTCCATCAACAGCTTAATTTTAAGAGTCTGAATTATTTAAGCCTAGGCCTGAGGAAAATTATCACTCCGTAGACTTAAATATCCCTTTGTGATCAGACATTCAGGTCATACCAGTCATGAGAAAAACAAGGGAAACATTAGTAATTTTTTTTAACCAATAGCTGCAAAAAGACAGAACAGTCACCACACCAAATTTAGTGTGTTTTGACAACACTTAATATCTAGGGTTTTGTTTTCCTGCCAGTTAACAGAACCAAAGACAAGGAAAGTCCTCTTCACCCTTGGAAGCCCACTCGAGGCAAACAGTAATTGGCTTGCCCTGGTTTTCATTTGTTGCTCGTTATTTTTTTAATTATTCCTAGAACACAGCTTGAAAAAGAAAGGCCTGAGAGTTCAGAAAGAAGTTCACATATGTCCTTCAAGGTCACTACAAAGCAATGAAGGACGAGAGCAGTCAGGTTCATTCACCTCTTCCAATCTAGCAAGTAGAGCATCTCTTGGAATCGGAGCCTCACAATCCCATCTCACTGGCACCACATCCACAGCCAATTCCTGGGCATTATTAGGAAAAGTCTGTGCGTTCAGCTGTGTGGGGCAGGTGCACCTAGAGCATGTCAAGCACGATGTCTTCAAGTTAAGCTGTTAAACCTACCAGGTCCGTGGTCAGGATTCAAGACTGCTTTGCTGTGGAGCAAATTCCACAGCTCTCCCAACACTATTACTCCAGTCCCTTCGGCTGCAAGCTCAAGGCAAGCACGCAGTGGTTTACACTGCAAAGGCTACTGCCACAACCAGGGACTCTTCATTTAAATAGATTTCTGAAGCAAAAGCAAAAAGTCTGTGGCTTTTGCCTTATGATGTCTTCGGGCGATTCCTACATACAAACCAAAAACACACCTAAAATACTGCAACATTCCCAGGTTCCAGTCACCCCTGTGCATCAGACACGAACCAGTGATACAGACTGGGCTCACAGCATCACCACAAGCCTCATGCCTGGGCTTGCAGGATTAAGCATTTATTTCAGTCTCGCTTTTCCAAGCAGCCCACGGCTCACAGCAGGATCTCCTGCTCCATGAATGGCTTTGGAAAGGATTCACTGAAATGGTCCTTTCCTCCCAAATGCTGCTACTTGAGAATTGAAAAAGGAGCCCCAAAAGCTGCACCCACCTTAGTCTTTCTGCTCGTTTATGTTAATTTCTTTCCTAAGACACTGCACACCTCCCTACAGCCAACAGCATCACGTACATTTACCCAGCTAGGAAAGGGAAAGACTTCCAACCACATGCAGGAAAATATCCTATAAGAAACAGCTTGAAAATAAGAAAAGAATAGTGATGTTACACATAACTTGATGCAGACATTCCAAATCTGCATTTAGGCACACCCTTTTACTAGTCAAATCTTTCACTGACTACCCAGCACACAACTCAGCATGACCAACTCTTTTGCCAAGGAAAAATTCCCCTAGATAGTGAGCAATGACGAGTTATCAGCATCTGTGGAATAACAATTTGAGAAAACTTGCCAAGTCTTAGAGAAATACCTTGATCCATGATACGCCTCGATAAGAAATCGGTGCACGTTTTGAACACATGAGCGGGCAAAGGTATGGGAGAGAGAGTCACAACTGTACCGTGTCCCCAACTGACACTCGGAGTAATCCTCTCCAACATGATCCCCAGCCCCGTGTCTCTGATCAGCACAGCACTCCACACAAGCACCACTACACTGAATTTTTAAGACTATAGGAAGTTTTCTGACCTCTGTTTACAAACTCAGTGACAGAATGATTACGAGGAGCTCTATCAGTTTGATTCTGATACTTGGAAAACCTACCAGAAAGGAGGAAGCTCCATGACCAACAAACAGACTAATCCCAAGAAAGGGACCAGGCAATGAACAGCAACACATTCCTCACCAAGGAGAGAGAGCTCCTTTTTCACTCTGCAGTAACCAAGCAAGAAGGCAGGTGACAGGACTGGTTTCAAAATTATCTAGTAGCCAGAGAAACAGAAGTGCTGAATGGAGCAGAGTCCAGGACAACACCCAAGCAAAATCACAGAGCCGTGCAAGGAATCCCGGGAGCAGGAATACCAAAGCTCTCCATCTACCTGCTGGTCAGGACTTGCTTCTTTTACATGTGGTCTGAATGTCACCTTGAGCCCATAGGGCAGGAAGGATTGGTAAACTTCTCAAACAAAGTCAGAAGTTCCTTCTTTCAATAAAACCTACTTCCAAGTTGCAACTGGCTTTTTTTTTTTCCTTTTGGGAGAAATAAGGCATTCAGGAAGCATATTGCCACTGTTGGGGGAATCTGCACACACAAGGGCTCAATCAGCCTCCACAGTGACAGTGCTGCACGTGGCTGAAAACAGAAATAAAATAGCCCAAGAAACAACTGCAGCTACACAAAGCCCCAGTAAGGCAGAGGGAAAAACTGCTTCATCATCAGACATGGAAATTTTCCGAATCCATGGGTATCTCATCAGTCCAGAGCCAGGTGAGGAGGAGCACAGACGGGTACTCTGCCCTTTCTCCTGCCATAAGACCAGCAGCTCCAGAACTGCAGCGTGAGCACAACCCTGGGGCTGGGGCCATGCACGTCCTTTACTGCCACATATAAAATGAGACAGCAAAAAATGACGAACGAGAGTCTTTGAATTGGACACAGTCCTAGAATTTGCCTTCTTTTAGGGACTTTCCATACCGTGACACTCCAGAGCCACTCTGTTCTATGTCTTCTATATATTAGAAAGGAAACACTTAGCTTGGAATTAGCTCAGGGCATCGTCTGAAACAGACTAAAGTTTGCACATCTATTTTCAATAAACTAAACACCTATCAAAATGGAATTACAGGCTACAACTTCTAGTTAAATAGAATTCCTCCCTCTTTAACTATTCTAAAGTATAAAGGCTTTATAGCTTTACTTGCTAATGAACATCCTTGACATTTTTTACAGAAAAAAGCACAGCATACAGTGAAGAAAAGTCTAACAAAAAAAAAAAAAAAAAAAGGGGGGAAAAGTTTATAAATTCCTGAAAGACTTTTTTTTTTTTTTTTTTGAGAAAATCTTTACCTGGATTAAGCTGCCAGGCAACTTTATTAGCATTTCTGCCACACACTGTCTGCTTCCCTACCACACCCTGCCAACGTCACAGGAAAACAAAGAAAACTCCCGTTTTCATTTGGTTGTTAGAAAGATGCAAATCCTTCCGGTTTGCGGAGGAGAGACAAGGAAAAGAAAATACCAACAACCTTCAGTTCTGGCTAAAAGTACCTCAGAAGCAGCTGAACAACTTCCCAGTTACCCTGGAAACAGAGTTTACCTCTCAGCCGACGGGGAAAATTGCCTGCAATTACCACCCTGGAGTAAAGCACCAGTTTGGACAAAACATCCATTGCTGTTTGCTGCAGCTACTTTAACACGATCTCGGTATTTTATCATGAGCAATATTTGATCTGGAATGCAATTCTATTACCAAATTCCACAGAATCAGATCTGTAGGTATAATCAAAGGTTACGATTTCTCCTAATGGCACAGAGGAGCTCCACCATCTGCCAACTGTGATTTCCCTTAATCCCATTCCCCACACACAAATCAGAATCACATGGATTACGCCACAGAAATAGAAGTCAAGTCAATACCTGAATCCATGGGATTAATCTCCCACCTCCAGACGGGAGAAAGGCAAGAACAGCAACAATGCTGCAGGCGGGCTCAGGAAGGCAAAGCTTTCCACCCGACTCCACGCAGCACCACACAGGAAATTCTGGGATTTTACAGATTAGCTTCTCCCATTCAGAATCCTGGTGCTGCTCCCTCCCAAATCCGAGCACAGAACTCCGTGTAAATTCAGGGAACTGACCTCCACGTGATCTTTTGGATCAGTAATTCCACCCAGAAGCAGAACTCACGTCCCTCTGTGCACATGTAAATCACTTGGATTTGGAGTTAGGAGGAAAAATGGATAAATGAGCTGCGTAACATGAGAACACCACAAATCCGTACACCCGAGTGCCTCCAAAATAAAAATACATGCCCACGGCAGGGGGTGTGGAATGAGATGAGATTTAGGGTCCTTTTCGGCCCAAACTATGCTAGGATTCTACGATTCTATACATACAATGCCAAGAAGAAAAGCTATGTGCATCCCCAATTAAAAAGAACCAGCGTGACGACCTTAAACTGGCACTTAAAAGTAGTTTTAAAGAGCAGATAACATATTTCCTGAAATCCAAGGCATAAAGGAGTCACATACCACTCTCGGGAATGCTTGAATCCCTCCTGCTCTGCCCAAGGAGCAGCCGCACGGATGTAAAACCAGGGAGGGAGAAGGGGGGATAACATCTTTATTTGTCCATTTAAGACCTCCAAGCACATTACCATCCCTAATCCAGCGAGGAACAGATAATTGCAGCCCTCCTGGATTACAAAATAACGCTCTAAATCCCCAGAACCACCAGCGCATCATCCCCACCAGCCACCAAAGCCACCTACAGCCCCATCCTCACCTCCAGCCGACGAACTGAAAGCACAGAAGGGGGGAGGCTTTTTGCCTCTTTTTAGCACACGGGGACACGAGCCCTGGCTCTGACGCAGCGAGAAAGCGGCAGCGAGGGGGTCCGACACCTGGGCGCGGGGCCATGCGGGAGCAGCGCGGGCAGCCGCCGGCACGGGAGCGCCCCGCTGCCCCGGGGCCGCGCTCCGCGCTCCCCGCCAGCCCCGGGCACACGGGGGGTGGTCCCGCGTCGGCCCCAAGGGCGAGCGAGCACCAGCCGCCTTTTGTCCTACCCCTCCCCGCGGGCTCCCTGTCGCCACTTACCCAGCCAAGCCGCCGGCGGCTCCCGCAGGAAGAACCGGGCGCGGGGCTGCGCCGGCTCCACCGCACCGGGGAAGTTGCGTGAAGTTGGGAGCGCAGCGGCCTTTCCCCCGCGGCGGCGGCGAGCGGCGGCCGGGCACGGCCGGGGGCGGGGCGGGGCGGGGTCCGGCCCTCCGCGTTCCCCCGGGTGAGGGGCTGCGGGGCGGCGGCGGGAGGCGCTGGAGGGAGGCGGGGATGTCCCGCCCCGGTGCCGGTCCGGCCCCTTCGCCCCGGCGGCCGCGGGGCCCCGCGGGAAGCGCCGCTGTTGCCATGGCGACCGCGCGGTCCGGGCGCGGGGCGGGGCTCCCCCCGCTCAGAGCGGTCGCGGTTGGCTCCGCCCCTCTCCACCTGCTCCGCTCGGGGGGCGCGGGTTCGAGTCCCGGCCCCGCGCCCTGAGGGCGAGCGGCTGGAGGGGAGAGGGTGGTGTAAAATGGGATGTGACGAGATTGTTTTTGCTGTGTCCTGTTCTGGGCTCCTCAGTACAAGAAAGGCAAGGAGCTACTGGAGGGGAGCCGCCAGAGGCCACAACAATGGTGAAGGGTCCGGAGCATCTCCCTCGCGAGGAGAGACTGGGGGAGCTGGGCTTGGTTAATCTGGAGGAGACTGAGAGGGTTTCACATCAATCTATACCAGTATTCCCAAGGGCTGTCAGAGAATGGTGCCAGGCTCTGTTCAGTGATGTCAGCGCCAAAACAAGAATCAATGGCCACAAACTAAATCACGAGGAAGAACTTGCCATCGAAGGTGGCAGAGCCTTGGAACAGCTGCCCAGAGAGGGTGTGGAGTCTCCCTCTCTGGCGATATTCCAAACCCACCTGGGCAAGTCCCTGTGTCACCTGCTCCAGGTGATTCTGCCTTGGTAGGGGGTTGGATTGGATGATCTCCAGATACCCATCTGTTTCCAACCCATCTGTTTCCAGACCTAACAAATCTGTGATTCTAATCGGCGGAATAGGCAGCAGCTGTATCTCTTAGTCAAGGACATCCTGGAACTAATAACCTTTAAGTATGTAAATCAAGATGTTGATGTATGTCTGTGCATGCATTGCTACTTTGGCAAAATACTCAAGATCCATATATCCTTAGTTGGACTATGTTCATTATGATACTAAATTCATGTCTCTAGGTCAAGAAGACCCTTCCCCTGATAATACACAGAATTTAACTGGGGTTACATAACTTGTATGGAAATTACTGACCAATCCTAATAGACGAGCTGTACTTGGAAAGTTACTAACTCTGAATTTCTGTGTATAAATAACAGCAGGGAGAGTCCAGTGGGGTGTGCTGGATTTGTGGAATACCATCGAGCACACAGGCTGCACAACCCTGATAAATAATCAGTGTCTCTCTCAAGTGTGTCATTATTGGCTTGTTGAACACAGGGTAACAAATCCGGTTATGTGGACAACAGTCCCTTCAGCCCACCACTGTTCTTCTGTCATCCCTCAGGTCAGCACAGCCATGATGGCCTGGGAGCTGTAGGAGCCCAGCTCAGGGAGCATAACTCCTCAGACCAGGGAAAATCTCCTCAGACAGAGAACATTTTCTACTCAGACCAGAGAATGTTTCTCCTCAGAACAGGGAACGTTTCTCCTCAGCCAGGAGCACCCACTGGATCTGCCTGCGGGCACCTCCTCTGTGCCACAGCTGTGGCAATTTAAACGCTCCAAATGCTGCTTTTTGTCATTACCAAAGGTGTGGTTCCCTGACAGAGGAGTCCAAGGTCGGCTCCGAGGGCGGAGAGGCTGTGACTCATGTCAGGAGGCAGGAGAGCCTGGCTGACAGCAGAGCATGGCAGCAGCGGGTCAGGATGAAGCCATGGCAAAGGGAGAGGCAGATCCGTGTCCTTGTCCCATCTCTTGGCAGGACCTGGAAAGATCAGTTCTGCATCCCTGCCCTCCACGGGGAACTCCCTCATCTGCCATTAACCAACCCAAATCTCCCGTCTGTTATGGGCACTGGGGTCCTGAGCCAATGAAGCTGATGGATCTCTCCATGCCCCATTCCAAGGGAGCCGTACGGGTGCATGGGAGCTGCCTCTGAGCAGGTGCATGGATGGGAGCCAGTGGAAAGCTTTCAGGAACAAAAGCATCCAGACATGCAACAGCTTCAGGAATATGGAGTTCGCCTCATCTCCTCTGTCCCCACCCTTGTTGTGTACACCCACATCCCATTTAAATTAGGATCCCTTTCCCACAGACCTCCCTTGCTCCCAAATCAGGGTAATATAGGTGTTTTCCCCACCTTAACAACCCTTTTATCTTCACCACACAAAGGGATCCCAATTCCATGACTCATTTGCCTTTCTCTTTTCCAGAAGCCAAGCCATAACCCATCCCATCACGCACCTTTCCCCCCCCCAGCACCCTCCCTGCAGCTTAGGCTGTGGCTGGCAGTTGGCACCTCCTGTACGGATGAGGGTGATCCGTGGTTTGGATCAGTGCTTCTGCAAAGAGGGTGTTAACTGCCTCTTACACCTCTTTGAAGTGGTTCTTGTTCCACCCATGGCTGGGAACCCCTGCTCCAGCACACGGGGCTTTCAGCAAATATTGAGGAGCAATGAAACCATCTGATCAGTTATTCAGGAGCCGCTTAATGGCAAACAAAAACACCTACACGCAGCAACAGAGCCAGAGAACTGGCCAAGCCAGGCTCCAGAGGTTCCACAGCCCCTGGGAGGCTCCATTCAAATGGAGACTTCAAGAAGAGCAGTCGTGTTCCCAAGAAGCTGCTGTCTCATTTCCCACTGTCTGAGGAGGAGCCTCTGCTGTGCCTTTGCAAAGGCCTGGGGAGATGAGACCTGGGAGCTTCCAGGTGGCCACAGAAACTGTGGATGGTTCAAGCCCCGGCAGGCCTGGAGCAGGAGCTGCTCTGGCAGGATGGCAGCGCTCGGGGGCAGAGGCAGCAGCTCCGAGCAGGCCTGGGCTCCACCAGCCTCCGGTGCAGACCCAGAGGGGCCGTATCCTCACCCAGCTCTTATTGACCTGAGGACATCCCAAACATGTGGGAAAGGGAATGGCTGTCGTGCAGGCCAACCGTGGGACCTGCAGTGCTGCAGTGACAGGGACCCCCCAGGCTGTCACAGTCAGCCCTTGAACCCCAGCTCCAGAACAGGGCAGAACTGCCACCCCACTGCCACCCACCACTTTGGCTCTTTTAGAATCATAGAATTATGGGTTGGAAAAGACCTCTAAGACCATAAAATCCAAACGCTCCTCCAGCACTGCCAAGGCCACCGCTAACCCATGTCCCCAAGTGCCACATCAACACATCTATTAAATCCCTCCAGGGATGGTGACTCCATCACTGCCCTGGGCAACCCATTATTCCACGTCTGGACAACCCAGGGAACCAATTTCCCCTAATATCCAATCTAAACCTCCCCTGGCATAGTTTGAGGCTGTTGCCTCTTGTCCTGTCCCTTGTTCCCTGGGAGCAGAGCCCAACCCCCACCTGGTTCTGCCCTCCAGTCAGGGAGCTGAAGAGAGTGAGAAGGTCCCCCCTGAGCCTTCTTTTCTGCAGGCTGAACCCCCACAGCTCCCTCAGCTGCTCCTGGTGCTCCAGACCCTACCCCATGTATGCAAATTAGGGCTGTCATTGCTCTCTGCAGTGTGGGTGGCAACTGATGCTGCCAGACCCACCTCACAGACATTTGAGCTTTGACCCTTTGATTTATGACTCCACCAGAGCCGCTGGTGTGTTGATATGCAGCAATATACACTTGAAAAAAATGACAGGCCCCTTATCTATGAGAAGTTTCCATTCTTTAAACCCAGTTTTCAAACAAAAGGCTCCTCTTCTCGGATGAGTAATGCCCCTGTTTCTCCTCTCCACCATACAATTAACTCTCAGGCTGGGATCTCTTCAGAACTAAGCTAAGAATTGCATAAAACATAAAACAGTGAATAACAGTGAACGTTCCGTGCAGCAGCAGGGCTGCTCCATGATCCAGTTCCTCTCGCACAGTCTGTCAGTGCCCTGCAGTGGAGAAATGGGTTAATTGCATATGGCACATGGAACCACTGCCAAACACCCATCACACACCTGCAAATCTGAGGGCAGGTGGAAACATGGGTGGGGAGGTCACAGGCAAACCCCACAGCCCCTGCTCTGCTGCCATGGGGGTGAAGAGCTGCTCTTGTCCCACCTCTGCCTGACCACACTGGCTGCAATGACAAGATCCCCTCCTTTGTTCCAGCCACAAATAGTCTCCACCTCTTCCTGCTGAGCCAGTTGCTCCTGTTATTGAAGAGGTGGAGGTGTATTCAAAAACACTCTGTTTGGATCAGGGGAACTGCTCTTGCCAGGCCTATGTGGGGGTGAAACACTCTGGCCCTCAGCAGGAAGCACTTCAGTGTCCTGCCTTGCAACCCTCCACCAGAGAAGTGTTCCCATCAGAGCCAAAACTGTGACGGCTCAGGATGAACCACAGAAGGAACCAGCCAGGAGCTCTCCCCACTCTTCAGGCACTGAGCACTGCAGGAAGGTGCTTCGTGCCCACTATAGATAATTTGCAAAAAGGAAAGCAGGAAATCCTCCCACTCCCTATCACCACCACGGCAACAGACCTTAAAAGCCTCTTTCCTACCTCTCCCTCTTCATACACAATGGAAATCAGTGCAGAGCTACAGAGAGCATCCTGGTTCAGAGCACAGGGAGGGCACAGACCTGGCACTGCCTTCCCAATAAAACCCCACTGGCCACAGGACTCCCATTGCTGTCTCTCCGACCCCCAAGTTTGACTCAGGAGCAGGACTGGGAGAAGGAACACAGGAGAGCATGTCCTGGTTTAAGGGGAAGAGTTTGTGAAACACACAGTCTGTCTTGGAGCATCTGTTTTGCCCTTGTGAAGGCTGAGCTCTGCCAGGCCCTAGAAGGAGCATCATCACTCTAAAAGGGCCTGTAGGATTATACCACAGTGTCCACAAAATACTTGTTCCTCCAGATAGGAGAAATTTGGGAAGGCAGAGGCTGTCAAATCTCAGCTGCTGAAAGCAACCAGAGCCAAGAAATCCTTGACAAAAAAACAAGGATAATTGAGCATCAAATTTGTATGTATAATGCACTCCAGTAGGAAGGGGTTGCTAGATTGCACCGTTGCAGAGGTTTTATCGCACCAGAGATAAAAACCAGTGGGTGGGGGATTTTGGCTAATTATACAGCCTCTGGTGGTTTTGACTGTGCTGGTTTGGGTGAGGACATGGCCCCATCCTGGTCCCGGCACTGTCAGGGACATGGTCAGGCATGGGGGCCTGTGGGGAGAACAAAGGGATGCAGATTCCCCGGGAGTCTGCTTTTGTTTTCCCAAGCAGAAGAGTGACTCAGATTTCAGCGCACTCCTGTAACTCAGCCAACAACAACACGTCCTTAGTCACGGCGATAAAGCCGAGGATCCGTGTTCCATTTGCTGAACTAAAAAAAGCTCAAACTCATCCACCCAAGGGCCAGGTTGGTCCCTAAAGCAGAGACCGTGCCCTGAACCCCAAGTCCCACGCAGTGACAGCAGCATCTTCCAAGGAACAACCTCGCTGAACTCCTGGAATGTGCTTGGAAAATCCACAGAACCAGCACGGATGATCTCGATGCATGCACTATCACATCTAAGAACTCTCTGATAAGTCCTGAGCGCTCACATGTCATTCCAAGACGGCTGCTGAAGGCCTTGCAGAAATGCTTTCTCTTCCTGAGAGACGTTCCAGGAAAAAAGCACGCTACTTCCTTGTGCTTAAGGACTGGCTTAACACTTCCCAGTTCTGTTGTCTCTTGGATCTGAGCTTGTTTTTCATGGCTGTGAGGTACACCCAAAGCTCATTGGAAATGCGGGAGCACAGAGTGCTCTACCTCAGGCACAGCACTCAAATTGAGCAAAAGGAGAACTTAAGCTGTCAAAGGGGAGGTTTAGATTTGATTTCAGGAAGAAATTCTTCCTTGTGAGGGTGGTGAGGGCCTGGCACAGGTTGCCCAGAGAAACTGTGGCTGCCCCATCCCTGCAAGTGTCCAAGGCCAGGTTGGAGCAACCCGGGAGAGTGAAAGGTGTCCCTACAAATGGTAGGGCGTAGAGAGATGAGCTTGAATGTCCCTTCCTTAAAGCCCAAACCACTCTGATACCATGAGATGCCCAAGCCCAGGCTGGAAAAGCCTATTCCAGTTGTACAGTCCTCTGGCTCCCAATGCTGCTGGGCTGGGTAGGGAAGCAGAGCTGTGTCAGGGTCAGGTAGTGGTGTTTGTGCAAACTGGGACTCTCTGCAGGATCAGCCCAGGTATTGCTACCCCCAGCTAGGGATTGGCCTTTGTATTTTTGGCTTTATTTTCCTTCGGAAAAGGCCTCTCTGAAATACTGGAACACCTTAAGAAGGCAGAGGTACAAGGGGTGTTGCCAGGACACCTGAGCAGATGTTCAGCCTGCAAGTCCTCGGTGTGTGCCAGGATTCAGCGTGTCCATTCATGCATGTTAACAACGGGCTATAAATACTCCGGGTCCTCCCCGGCCGCTGGCGCCTGAGCCTGGCAGGAGGGTGTGTGAGGACGAGCACTCACAGCTGGGGTCACCAGCACAGCTCCCAGTGCCCCCCGTCCCCCCAGCCACCACTGGGCTGCCCTGGCACATGCCAGAGGGAGCTGGTTTATCCACCACGGTTGCACAGGCATCCGAAGGCTCCGGCTCACGGTGGAAAGGATCAAAATTGTCTATGAAAAGTATGGGGGCTGCCACCACCCCTTGGAGGAATTCCCGTCCTCTGACCCCAGCTGATGATGGGCATCTCGTGAAGAGCCCTTGTTTGCAAGGGATTGGCATTGCTTTCCTTCCTGCACCGCACACAGAGCTGCAGCCTCTCCAGAGCTGCTCCGGCTGCTGTCTCCTCTGCTGCGTGGAGGTGGCAACTCCGATGGAAATTTCCGTGCACTTCAAAGCACTACCTCAGGATATCTGCTTTTGTGAGAAAGTATCCCCAGTTAAAAATTAATGAAATTCACTTTTAGGATCATTTACTTTCCTCCATCTAAACAGCAGGATTTTTGCCAGCCTCTCCACACCGGGAACGCAGAACATTCCTGCTTTGGCACCTTGGGGACCTGGCCTCTGGTGATTAGATTGCCAATTAATATCAGTGATTAACACATTCACAATGGCTGGCTGAATCCCACCCTGGCATTTTGCAAACGCTGCATGTTTGGGGAGTGTCTTCATCAGCTTTTGAAGTTCTGAGCTGTGAGCTCCCTGCAAACCCTCAGCCTGCACTGGAAACTGGGGCTGGGCCATTAGAGCAAACATGCCCCGAGAAGCAAACATATTAGGGATTAATTAAATACCAGGCTTTATTTAATTAAGCCTCTTCTCATAAGTATGTAGAGGCAGTAATCTGGAATGAGCATCCATTCTTCCTTGCACTCCCATTTTTAGAAGTGCATTTAAACTTAGTGCTGTTTAAACCTGACATTGGGGTGCTGTAGATCCCTCCTGCCTCCCCAGGGAAGGAAGAGACAAACACAGCACTGCTGAAAGGGTGGCATAATGATGGCATTCCCAGGGTTGGGAATGTTCCCTGTACCCACACGAGACCCACCCTGGGGAGAGCTGGAAGCCCTACAAGAACCCAAAGACTTTCTGGAGTCCCCAGGGGCGGACAAGTGCCAGCCCTGAGCAGTGGCAGGGACCTAGGGTGGCTCATCCTCCCTCTCTCCTCTCATCCTCCTCATGTTTTTTAATGAAAAGCTTATCCCTTCTGTTGCCTGCAAGAAAGGCTCCACAGACCGTCCCTATCACTGCCAGTTTAAAGGTCTGGAGATCGATCCCGGAAATACCAAGGCAAGTGAATGAGATCAAGTCCAAGATCATTTTTAGGCCCTGTTCAGAGAGCACTTCCTTGCCTTCCACATCCCCCACTGGCAGTGGAGGATCACATACGGGTGTAAATTATCACCACCGTGTCCCAGCTCCAGGCTGTCCTTGTGCCAGGGCCCTCTGGGATTCTGGGACACAGCAGAGCTGTTCTTCACCTCCTGTGGAACAGAGGGCTGGTTCTGGAATGGGCTCAGGGTGTGTGGAGCTGCTTCAAGGTCTGAGCTTGAGAAAGGACAGTCACAGGAAAGGGCCACCCCCAGTGAGCTCAGGACAGCGGGATATGGTGGGATATGAAGGGATGTGGAGGGCTGGTTTCTCAGCACTGGTAATGTCTCTGCAAACCCCTGACCATGACAGAGATGCTTGGGCACAACACAGAGGATGCCCTGTGCCCTGTGGAATCCAGCATCACCCTCCCAGACAGTGACCTGGATCTCAGAACAAGGATAGCAGCACTGAGCATCCCACTGTTCTCCCAAAACAAACACTTCTGGGTGCAGCACAGACAACCCCCAGTGCTGGCAAAGGAAGCATTTTGGGCGCTCCCTTTTTGGGGTATCCCCATTCCCTCCCTTCCCAGGGACCACGTAGCCAGAAAGAACAACCAGGATCTTATTGATTGGAAAATACATTAACCATAGAGAATAGAGCTTTAATTTTTCTTTCTGAACAACAATAAGGAACAGTTTACATAAAAAAAAAAACAAAAGCATGAATAAAATAATATAAAACAGATATTATACCACAGTGTGGAATTCAGATAATCTAAGAACATTAGCAGCACTTCTACAAAGAGATTAAAAGCTGTAAGTGCTCGTTAAGCTCAGATAGAGCAACTCCCAGAGACCAAAATGGCATCAAAACAGAGAAAAGCAGCAATTCGGTGTAGGGCAACAGAAAAGTCTAATGCCAGGACATCAGATACATTCAAATCCCTGCAGTGAGGGGCAATTCCCTGTCCCACAGAGCCTGGGATGGTGCATGTCCCCCTGTGATGGCTGTGGCACCCACTCACCCTGCCCAGCTCTCCAGAACACTCTGTGCACTAGGGAAGTGACAATCATGGGTCTGAGGTTGTTGGATTTTCAACAAGAGTTTTCATTAATTCTGTTTGGGAAAACACATTCTCCTTCCCTGGCTCCTGGGAATTACTCTCCAAGGAGAGACTGAATTTCTGAGAACTTAAGTCAATCTTACATAGCCATGACAATGAAATCTTTATTCTCTCAGTATCCAGGATCAGAATTTTCAGTTCTTTATCGTCCTTAGCAGCAAAGCCACACTCCTTCCTAAAACTTCCATGTATTTAAGATCTTGTGCATAGTTTAAATTTTAGCTATGATTAAAAAAATAAATTACCTAAAATAAAAGGATAATTGGTGCTTTTTCCTCCTTATCAAAGAGCTGATGCAAAGTACCCTTGCTCCTAGTCATGTCCTACTGCTTATGGCTCGGGAGCCACCGTGGAGAAGGGACCATCACCCGCAGCCCTATCTGGGCTCTGCTCAGCCTTCATGTGCAAAATCCATTTATAAAAGGAAGTTATTAAACTAACAAACAGGAATTTAAGGTATCACTAATCTAAAATTAGACACATTAGAAGGCTTCCATGGCTATTCTGACAGTCAACATTCTCTGGGAAGTTCAGAATTCGGGCAAAGTTCAAAAGGAACCCCCACACTGAGCTACGTGAGCGGCACCGGAACGGCCCCAACTGTGGCCCACGCGGCCACCAGAGAACAGAAACACAGTGTCACTGGGGATCACAACAATTCAGGTGCCTTAATCAGTGAAATAGGATTATATCAGTGAAATAGGGGCAGGCAATGAGGGTACTGACCATGAGTGCGATTAGAGGAACATTTGATCTACTTCAGGGCGTCTGAAAAAACTTTTACAGGAATTTCTGACACAGCTTCTGCTGAGTTCCAGCCCTTCCACAGTGCTATAAAGTTGTCACTCCATCTTTACATTGTGCTCTTTCTCTATCAACTTGTGCTCATACAATAGTAAAATGCCGAAGACAAGCCCAGAACTGCTCAGTACTCGGGGAAAATCCCAAATAGAGTGAAAAATAAAACAGTGGTTGACACCTGCAGTTCCACTGCTGGCTCCACTTGCACTACAAGGTGCATTTGGATAAGCTAAGGGATGTTCACTATGTCAGGGGCTGGCTGAGAGCAGGGCAGGGAGGCAGCAAGAATTTGCCATTCAAAAAACCCTCTCAATCCTCACAAAAAAATGTTCACAGCAAAGCAACTCAGAGACTAAACACAGCAAGAGAAAAACTCCTAGAAAAATCACACATTTTAGGAACAAAGACAATTTCTAAAGGGTCTGCGTGAGTTAACACCAGAAGAGATGGGTACCAGGAGCTTGTTGGAAGGTTGCATCAGCAGAAAGCTCAAACACAGGCAGAGAATCCATTAGTCACTCCCTCAGGGGGACGCGGGGCCAGGACACAAACATTCACTGGATTTAAACACACCAAGATTATCTGAGCTGAGCAGCTCGAGCATGAGATAAATCCCAAACCCCACAGCTCTGCGGATGCTCAGTGAGGTGTGATGGGAGCTGAACAGCTCAGCCTGTGGAGCACATCCTTCCTCAGGCTCAGCTCTGGAGCGACCCAGAGCAGAGAACAGGGCTGGCAGGAAGTGGGATGCAAACCTTGCTGCACCCCAGGGAAGAATGCAGCAGTCTCATCAGAAAGTATGGAATGGTTTGGGTTGGAAAAGATCTTACAGCTCATCTCATTCCAACCCCCTGCCACGGGCAGGGACACCTTCCACTAGATCAGGTTGCTCCAAGCCCTGTCCAACCTGGCCTTGAACGCTTCCAAGGATGGAACAGCCACAGCTTCTCTGGATAACCTGTGCCAGGGCCTCACCACCCTCACTGGGAAGAATTTCTTTCTAAAATCCAATTTAACCCTGCCCTCTGTCAGTTTAAGGCACAGCAGCTCCAGTCCCTGGTCCCACAGAACCAACAACAGGCTAAAGATAGATAGTCCCCAGCTCACAGTGCCATTGCAGGGGGGGGCTCAGCTGCGCAGAGCTGCTGGGGTGAGACATTCCTCTCCCCCAAGGAGCCAGACAAGATTGCTGTATATGGACAAACATTCCCTGGTGACAGGCTTCTCCTCCATGGCTGCACAGCTGGGAGAGATCCATGCTGGATGCCAAGGCCACGATTCCCACTGTCGGAACCCCAGGACAAGGCTTTATCTCAGGGTGGTCTAGCTTGGGGGCAGAGCCATGCATGAGAGGCTGGGCCAGAGAAGGCCCACAAAGAGCTGCACAACAAACCCTTTGCTTCCATTTTAGGAGTTTATAGCCATCAGAGCCCCAAACCTGGGGGGTGCCTCGCTGTGGGTCTCCACAAGCACAAGAACCTGCCCTGGAGGGCCCAGCACAGCTGCCCCCACTGAGCCTTGGGAAAGATGTCCAAAGCAGAGCTGGGACCAGGCATGGATGGGGCCAGAGCACAGGGATTGTCACAGCCTGATTCTGACCTCCTGGGAACACAAAGCTGGACCTCCATGGTCAGACTCAAGTGCTCACAGGAATATTAGTGAGCAGATGGTTTCCCTGATGTTTGTAGGGATTGGGGTGGAGCAGCACACGGGCTCTGCCTGCAGCAGGGGCTGGTGAGGAGTCAGTTCTAATGCTCTGCATGGGCCAGGGACACTCCCTACCCAAACAGGGTGGCCAGGCACTTTTAGTCCCAAATTAAATGACAGACTCCTCTTTGGACTATCCAATTTCTCTACAGCACACCAAACCCCTGCTCTGCAACTGTTCTAACCCAGCAAATCCCCAGGCAAGGCACAAGACCCCACACAGCTTGAGCAGAGCATCTCCTGCACACTCGGCACCAGACCTTTTCTCCTCCTTTTTTTCCCCTTCTTTTCCAGTTTTAAAGTTAGAACTAAGATGAAGCCAAGCTGAGGTCATGATGGTGGTTCTGCTCTGAGCTTCCTGTTGCCCCACCACCACAACTCTCCCAGCAACAGACTGGCACATCATGGAATAGGTGCTATAGAAACCACACAGTTCTTAGAAGCAATAGATTTCTCACCCCCTCCCTCAAAAAATAACCCACTTAATTCACATATTTTCTCTCTATACTGTATATATATTATATATAGACACAATTCTCTGGTAAACATGTACAAGATATTGTAAAGAACATTGAAAATGTCTATTTCCATTTGCACAGCAGCACACACTCACACGCCAGCACACAAGGACACACAGTCAGGTACAACCAATAAATAAATACTTCCCCCCCCCCCCGAAATTATTCAAAAAACACTGCTATTGAGCAGCCCAAAGACACTCTCAGTTAATACAGACAGCAAATATTGTGCAGAATCTCTTGGCTGTTTTTGTTTAAAAACCAAGGAAAGAAGCTTGAAAGTTGTAAGAGATGTTGCTTGGTCAGACTGTGTTTCAGGAGACCTGTGGGTTCCTGTCACTCAGGAAGAGGAGGGCAGAGCACTTCCCCTCTGGACAGGTAACACAGGCAATTGCCTGTCCTAGAACCTTGAGGGAACAGGAGCAGCCTGGGATGGAGGGAGGGCAGGAGCTTTTTGCTCTGCTTGGTGGCAAGATGGAAGATTCTACACAGGAACTGGCAGATCTGAAGCTCTTTGTTTCCTGAACTACTACAGACCAGCACCCTTTGGGGATTTACTGCAGGAAACTCCTGCAAGGAATTTCCTAGATCGTTGTACACATCTGTTGGGATTATGAGGAGCAAAGGGCTGCCCCTTGCTCTCCCCCTTGCCAGAGGCTCTTCCCCCAAAGGTTCAGGATGTGCCACTCTCCTTGCTTTTTCCAGCTGTGACGTCCATGTCCCAGCATATGGAAAGTGCTCATTTTTCCACCCGATTTGCTCAAGCAGCAAACCACTTCACCACGCTCCACAGAACCTCCCTGAAGCAGCAGTTTTCTCTTGTGCAGATTGACATCTGTTTTCTGCAAGCAACATCTGACACATGCCACGAGCCAACACAAAACAACACAGACAGATGTTCCACGGGAGAAGGGAAAGGCCCTTTCCCTTGGGTGGGCAGCACTCCAGCAGCAAGGCAGGAGCAGGGCCTTCCCTTGCAGAGGAGTGGAGGAGAGCACACACACATCACACATTGCACAGAGGGGGAACACAAATTTTTGCAGCAAAACGTGAGAGAAAGTACCCTTAGAGAAAGAGGGCTCCAACCCAGTGCCTGCCCCGTGGCCATGGCACAGCACCCCCCAGCTGGGCTGGACCCTCCAACCACCCACACCTCTCCTTTTCCTGTTTTGTTTTTACCTGAGTTGAAAAATGACTCCGACCCCTCCGCAGAGCTGAGGACACAGCAGCTGAGAGGCACTTCATGCAGTGGGCTCCAGGCTCCAGCACTGGAGTCACTGCAGGAAAAGTGGCCACACGAGTGCATCTTCCCAAAGCAAAGACCACTCAGAGACCTTGGGCTATTCATCTCTTCATAGACATGTAAAAGAAGCCCACCAAGACCTAAGTGGAGACTTTTCGTGGGCTTAGGGGGCTTGGCAGCACACGGAAAACCCACAGGCACCAAGGGGATTGTTTGCCCTGTCGAGCTTTGAGCAGCTGGTCTTAATGGACAGAGGAGAAGACAGGCACCATCAGAGGGAAAAGCCAAGATAATCAGGAGCTCTGACTTGCCTTCTGAGGAGCCCTCCCCCTCCCAGAGGCTGCAAAGGAATGACAGGGAGACCAGACTTCTACCACAAGCAGCTAAAGTAAGGCAGGTAAGAAAACCTCCAGCCGAGAGTTCGCAGAGGAGGTCAGGACCAGATTTCCCAGTGTTCAGAGAGGGTTACAGAGGCTGGATTTTGAAAAAAAACAAAACAAAACAAAACAACAACAAACAAACCCAGTGCTGAATTTGGAGCTGTTCTGAAAATCCATCTAGAGATGAAACTCTTGTGTGCTCAGATACTGTAGGAACAATGTAAAATCCCAGGGAGAAAACAGAGCCTTAGAAAATAAAATACTGAAGGGGATGCAACACATCAAGGGACAAGATCAAAAGAGGAATTTCTGTGATCAAAGTCCCCCCTGTTACTGGCAGAACCTCATCATGTTGGTAAGAAGCTGAGGAATGGCAGCATCCCTGTGCTGTCTGGGCTCACAGACTGGTTGCCTTCCTACCGCCAGGAATGGCCCCAAGGAAGCAGCTTTACGTCTGGGCAACAAAGGATGTGGAGTTCTGCTTCTCCCAGCCCCCAAACTCTGCCCTGGGATGCTGGCAATGCCTGGGCAATTGTGGTGGGCACAAACCTGCTGCCCTTCCACTGCAGCAAGGCCAGGAAGTGACTGCCTAGTCCTGCTCCCAATGGGTAACACACACCTGGACGGATCTTTGGTTGAGTCACTGCAGAAGGTCTGAGCTGGGGCCCCTGGCACAGCACTTGGGGAGCCGAGGGTACTCCCAGCTCAGCCAGCAGCACGTGTCCCACTGCCTGAGTTCCACAGGTGTGGCACTTGGAGAAAGAGGAGAAGGGAGGAAGCATCGGAGGGGAGTCTCGGCTCTTTGGATGCCTCGTCTGCCCCGTGTCCTTCATTTGTTCTCGATCAGAGTCTGCACTTTATAGACAAGGTCCCGAGCCAGCTTCAGGATCTGCTTGGTGTTGTGTCGCTCAGCCATTTCTGGAACACAGACAGAGGAACCCAGAGAGGTAAGAGCTGAGCAGCCCCACAGCTCCTCATCCGAGCCCCAGGTGAGAGCTGAAGCTGTGAGCTCCTGCCCACATTCCCAACACCACCCATCACAGAGACACCTGGCTCTGGAGAGCTCCTCAGGATGATGTTAGCCAGCAGGAAGCACAACCTACATTTTCTGCTCCCTTTAGCACATCCGGGTGGGTCAGCGCTGGAGGATGGCATGTGGATTCCCCCAGCACCACCAGACCCCTCAGAGCCCAACTGTTTAGGGGCAGAAGGGCTCTACCACCGTGTTCCACACCCTCACACTGCTCTGTGTGTGTTAAACATTTACAGCAGAGCCCAGACATGACTGCCTGCACCCAGCCATGTGCTGCACACATCTGAGCAGCCGCCACGAATTCAGCCCGACAGAACACAAGCTGTACCGTTGAAAAACTTGATGATGTCTGTGAAATCCATGTTGTTCTCCAGGATGATGTCCCGGTACATCTCCACCAGGGCCAGGGCTATGAAGAGCACGTAGTGAGCAGAGGAGACGTGCGCGGCGGCCCAGATGGTCTCCCAGACGGAGAACACGTCGTCATACACCAGCTCTGTGAACAGAACAGCCCAGCACTTACCACACCAGCCATGGCTTCACACCATCCTGACTCACAGAGCTCACAGCAGCGCTGGGGAGACTCGCTGGGAGGCTTCTTCCCACAAGAACCTGTTCCAGCTGGAAGCAATAAGTCAGCCACTTTTAGAGAGACACTTTCTGGCCTGCAGCAGGTGGCACAGGCCTCAGGACACGCTCCTGGTGAGGCTCAGCAGCAGCTCTGGAAAAACAGGTTCTGTATCCAGACAGAACAGACAGCCCCACACAAGCCAGGGAAAAGCGAAAAGGGATTTAGAGTTAAGTTTAAACTACTAAGTTGCAGAGTGTGCTGAGGAGCCTGGCTGACCCTGCCCACTCCCGGCCTGGGTGGTCTCAGCACACACCTCTCTTGAAGTCCAGGAGAAACCATCGGTAGCAGAAGTAGAAATGAGTGTAATCCCCATTCTGGTGCATCAGCTCGAAAAGCTCAGAGTCCAGAATCTGTCAAGAAAAGCAAAAGGAAACTCAGCAGTGCACACAGGAGGCCCCAGCCATCTCTGTGCCTGCTTTCCTCTGCTCCCAGGTGCTTTCCTACAGCACCAGCTCATCCCTCCCTTTCCTGGCACACATTACTCCAGGCTTCTTTAGAGCTCCTGCTCTCCCCTCCTACTTCCCACCACTGAAACCTCCTCTCAGCCCCTCCAAGACCCCCATCCCCTACACTAGCTTTCCCCCTCGGGTGTGAGAAGCCACTGTCCCCATGCCAGGACCCCTTACCTGGATCAGCGACCTCATGTTGGCAAAGTGGGTGTCCATGGCTCCTCCGTGGGGGAAGTTCTGATTCATCCTCTTCATCAGCTCGGTGAAACAGCTGAAAGCCAGAGCCTCTGTGCAGGGAGGAGAGACACCACTGCTGGGCTGCACAGGCTCTGCTGCACCTGCTCCCACAGCCACCTGCAGCAGGAACATCCCTCCAAAAGGCCCACCCTGTCCCCAGGTTGGGCTCCTGGGAGCCAGACAGCACCAAGGACAAAGGGGATCCTGCTCCTCACCTCTAAGCATGGGACCCCTCTATGCAAAGAGCCACCACAAGCCTGGCAGATTCCCCCACATGATCCCACAAAGTGACAGGGAAAGCAGAGCCACCCACTCACCATCATCCAGGATGACCAGGAGAGGGGCCAGCAGGTCACACATCCCCTGCACGTAGCCAATCTCAATGTGCTGCCAGATGTAGCTGTGTGAGAGAGCAGGAGAGGTGACCAAGTGCCACATCCCTTCCCGGGATGAGGAGGGAAATCCCACCTGTTTATTCTGTTATTCCTGTGCTGTAAATTATTAAATTCCAAGGCAGGCATGCACGGCACAGTCCTGCATTGACACCCTGCCATGGCTATGTCCCAGGGTGTCCATTCAGGGCTGTGCCATGGCCATTGCATGGAAAATCAGTGCAGGGAAAAGCAAAATGGGAAAGCATGGCACAGTAGGGTCATTGGTTAAAGGACAGAGACTGATGGAATTTGTTAATTTATTTCTCATTCTCATCCTTCCCCCTTGAATAATCCTCTTGGTTCTCTGTGCACAATACTGCCTGCCTTGCCTTCCCATTCCCAGTGTCCCAGGAAGCACCCAGCCCTGCAGGGATATCTTCCCTTATTTGGTAAGCAAGTCAAAATGCATTCAGAAAGGGCTCAGATCTGCTGCTGGCACAAGGGAACGACCTTTTCCAGCCTGCCCACTGGTTTTCCAAAATCTGCTGTACTGAAGGTCTAATCTCAGCACAGATCTCCAGCTTTGGCTGTCAGATGAAGCGACAGCACTGATGGAACAGCAGCTTCTCCTCATGTTTGCAGGATGAGTAATAATATTTTATCCTTCATTGCCCATGAAGCAACGGCTGAGCTGGAGCGGGTCTGAGTTAGTGAGTGTCACTCAGCCAGCTCTGAGTCACAGGGACTCAGCAAAGACTCTCAGAAAAGTACCCATGTCTGGCTCTGTCTCTGGGGTTTTGGGTAGGCAATAACCATTCCAGCGCTTCAGGTACTTCCTCATTAGCACTACGGCTCTGTGAGCTGATCCTCGTTAAAGCCTTTTCCAGGCATAAATCCAGTGCAGTGGGTGCCCACAGCCCAGGAAGCCTCTACCTTGGCCAAAAACCCAGCACATGGCAGTCAAGGGACAGCTGGACACCTCTAGGCATGGGACACCTCGGGACCGCCATGTCCTTGGAGCGGTGGCCCTGGCGCTGGGATGATGAGGGGATTTGGGAGCAGAAGTCAAGGAGGTAAAACTCAGTAGCCAGAGCAAAGTTCGGGGCTCCAGCCTCAAGGTGAATTCCGGGAAGCCCCTTGACCCCCACAGCTCCCACCTGCACATGACGTTGCGGAGCTTCTCCAGGTTGGCCGGGGTGAAGTACCAGTAGTTGCGGTCACAGCGCTGCACGTCCTTCTCGATGCGGTGCAGGTTCACTGTGTACATGTCCAGCAGCTCTGGCTGCCCAAAACAAGAGCAAAGTTGATTTGTTCTCAAACAAAAAGCAAGAAGAGGATTGCAAGGGCGACAGAGCAAAGGGTAGAGTTTGGGTGGGAGGTGGGAGCCCCTCTACACCCAACTGTGGGATCAGCATGGGGCAAATGCAGGTAAATTCTGCCCCTCTACTTGGCCCTGGTGAGGCCACATCTGGAGTGTTGTGTTCAATTCTGATCTCCACAGTTCAAAAAAAGACAAGGAGCTACTGGAGAGGGTCCAGTGAAGACCACAGGAATCTGGAGCATCTCTCTGATGAGGAGAGACTGGGGAGCTGGGCCTGGTTATTCTGGAGAAGAGAAGACTGAGAGGGGATCCCATCAATCCACACAAATACCTCCAAGGGTTGTCAGAGGATGGTGCCAGACTGTGTTCAGCAGTGCCCAGTGACAGGACAAGGAGCAATGGTCATAAACTAAATGGAAAAAGTTCCACCTCAACATGAGGAAGAAATTCTTTCCATGGAGGGTGGCAGAGCCCTGGAACAGCTGCCCAGGGAGGGCATGCAGTCTCCCTCTCTGGAGACATTCCAAACCTTCCTGGACACATTCCTGTGTCACCTGCTCCAGGTGACCCAACCTTGGCAGGGGGGTTGGACTGGATGATGTCCAGAGGTCCCTTCCCACCCCAGCTATTCTGGGATTCTGTGGTTCTGTGAAATAGCAAGGCAGCCAGGAAGAAACCCACCCTGAACAGGTCCATACTTACAGAGTAGGTGACACCCGTGGAGGAGAGAGCAGATGTTTCACTGTTGGTCAGATCAGTCACAGCCACAGCCAGAGAATCCAGCTGGGGGTACAGACTCTCCATCTCTGGCTCCTCAGAGAGGTTGTCCTCACTCTCCACCAAGCTCTGCTTCTCAGCATCGTTATCTGCCCAGCTCTCCACCACAGTCAGGGCCACGGTGTCACACAGGGCCCCCACCGGGCCCTCACCCACGGGAACAAAGTCCACACTTCCAACGCTGGGAAATTCACCTTCCAGGCTGTCTTGGCCCTGCAGCTTCTCCTGCTGGACACCATCTGTGTCTGCTGGGGCTGGCACATCGGGCCCACCAGCCTTTCCCTGGGAGCTGGACGAGGATTTGTTGGTTTCCAGGGCACTGTCCTCGTTGCTGAAGCTGCGCTCTGAGAACCCTGATGTGATGGAGAAGTTTTGGGAAGAGGGGTGGCCAGAATCAGGGGAACAAGTGCCATTAGGAACTGTCCCATTGGGGACCTTGCTTTGTTTGCCATCTTCCAGCTGAGCATCTACTTCTGTCTGTTCCACTTCATCCACAGATTCAAACACCTGCAAAAGTGTGAGCAGAGACACACGGGAGCATCATGGGAATTCAGCAAACTACTGGGGACATAGTGCCCATATTCCCAAGAGCTGTGTACTCATAGAGCCCATGTTCACAATGGTGGAGAGGGAAGAAAATCACCCTTTAGCTTCCTCTCCTTGGATCTGAGTCAGCACTTGGTCATTTGCACAACTCCAAACCCACAAATCCCTGCTCTGAAGGGCTATGCTTTGCTTGGCATTATATGCTGGGCAGAAAGTGATTTAAACAGGTATTAAACACTTGGGCAGTAACAGAGGGAGCAGCCACAGACCCTCAAGTGTGACAGCCACGGGGCAAAGCAGGCAGGTGAATATTCAACACCACAAGCAGAGGGCAGTTCTAACTTTAGTGGCTCCGGAGCTCTCTGGGGACTCATTTACCTCCTCCAACACTGGTTCTGTTTGCCAGAGATCCCCATGGTTATGGCTGAGGAGTCAACTCAAGCCAGGGCAGAGCGGCGGGGACACAAAAAGGAGAGGACAAGGTGCTGCAGCTCACCTGGGTGCTGGAGCTGGAGTCGCTCTGCAGCCGGGCATGGTTCTGTCGGCCGGAGCTGCAGCTCTGGGACGACTGCAAGGGAGAGGGAAAAGGGCAGTGAGAAGGCAGAGGGCACAGGGTCTGGGTGTGGGAGCTCAAGCAGAGATGGCATTTCTGCAGGTGAAGGGCAAGCAGAAAATGCATGCAGTATATTCTCCTATTTGACCCGTGAAGGACGTTCCTATCACATTGACTTTGCCGTGTGTGTCCCCCAGGGCAGTGCTCTGCCTCAGCCACCATCACCGACTGCTGAGGAAGGTGACAAGAGCCAAAGTCTCAGGCCAGTGCAGTTGTCAAGAGCTGCGTGTTGGGTCTGAAAGGAGCTGCTTTCCTCTGGCCTGCAGAGAGGTCACGCTGCCTCCCCAGAGTGCAAATTTCTACAAATCTCTGTCCTAATTTGGCAGCAGTGCGGCTCAGCCCAGCTCAGTTTACATAAACGATGAAGTCACTGGCTATAAAACAGCCCCTCCAAGCATATTCATGCTTTTTTTCCTTTTCTTAAAGGACAAATATTGATGTTTTAAGCCAGCCTTAGCAGAGGCAGCTCCTCTCAAAGTCACGAGTACCCTGTTCTGGCTTCCAGCTGAAGCACAGAGGGAAGGGCTGGGCTTTGCAAGCACCAGCTCCATGCTCAGCCTTGTGGATTTCCTCTGAGCGACCAGTCCTCGCTCAGAGTGAGTCCTCCCTGTTATCTGAGCAGATGTGCAGAGCATGGAATGACATTACACACAAACAATAGGATTTTAAGAAAATACCGCACATTCAGAACAGCAGAATTTGTCCCCACCCTCGTATTGTGGGTGTTTGCTGGGCAGGGCTCTGATGGAGAAAGGAAGGGCGACAGCTTTCCTCCATCACCATGGGAGCACTTATAACAGGAAATTTCAGGTTCAGATGGAAAAAGGGTGAACCTTTGCCTGTGTTAACTCTGCCAGCTCCCCTCCCAGCACCTGTTCCCGGAACAGGCATGTGTGGGTACCAAAGAACCACGGTGGAGATGCCGAGGGGAAGGTGGTGATTCTTGGGGTTACAGCCACACTAACAGTGTAAGCCCAGCTCTGCTCATCCCCGGTGAGAGCTGCATCATCCAATTCCAAACAGCTCCTGGTTCAGACCTGCTTTGCCTGCCTCTCTCTCTCTCTGTACATACATGTAGCTCACAGGACTGGAGCTGAGCTCGTCTCTTTCCCAATGCACCCACACAAACTTCCCAGAGGGAAACAGATCAAGTCTCCAGGGCTCACCTCCCAGGCCCTGTTCATCTGGGCCTCCTCTTGGCCCCAGTGTGGCAGCCTGAGGTCACACAAACCAGCACCATGTGCTCTGCTGTGCTGGGCTCTGCTCCTCCAAGGACAAAACTCTCACAGAAACACTCCCTGGACACTGTTCCCAGAGCTGCCTTTCCTTTAATAGGTTTTTCCCTCCACACCCTTTGGTTTGGGCAGTGGATCTAATTCCTAAAAGCCAGTCCCACGGAGCTGGGTGTTCCCAGCTCTGTCCCATGATGGCACTGTATACCAAGGGTATACCGAGGTTCCTCTGTGCTGAGCAGCTGATGGAAAAGGGAGACAGCAAGCCCACTGCCCTGTTTCACAGCCCCTCAGTGCCAGGAGCATGATGTTCCTTGCCTCTTCAACAGTCTTCCATGGAGCTAAACCTGATGTGCACCAGGAGTGCATCAGGTAATGAGTACCTCGTTCTCTAGAAATACTCACAAGAAATATCTCACAGGACTGGTGAGAGTGTCTGGATTCAGTCATGTGGCCCCACAAATGAGTTACAAGGTCCTCTGCCAGGAGTCCCTGCCCTCTCCCTGCTGCCCCTGGTTTCAGTCCCTCTGCCCCAGCACCCCCATGGGGTCATGGATCTGAGCTCTTCAGTGCTCCTGGGATACTGAGGCTGTGGCAGCCAAAGCAAATTGGAGGTAAGACCCCCAATCTGTCTCTCAGCTGCAGCCCACAACCTCTTGGTCAGTGAATACAAGAGTTTGGAACTGGGTCACAGTGCAAGAGATCCCTGCTCCTACTGCCAAACACTCTGGAAGGGCAGGTGAAAGAAAACAGGTGGAAAAGCTCCAGCTTGCACAGGTGAGTGAGCGCTGAGGCACAGGGGGGCAGAGTCAGGGAAGGAGGGTGGGCAAGACCTGTGTCTCCATACAACAGGGAGCCTGATTGGACACAGCTCCCCTGAATCCCCCCAGCCTCACCTCGTTGCTGATGGTCGAGTCCCTGTGCATCATCCTCTGGATGTGGGAGTCCAGGCTGGCCCCCGAGGAGCACTTGGCCAGCGCAGCCGCGTGCGACTCCTTCTCACGCTGCCGGACGATGGCCTCGCAGCCCAGCCACTCTGCCATCGTGTGCTCGTAGCAGGCACGGGTCTGCTCGTCAGCCTGCAGCATGGGGGGACACAGGGGCTTGGAGTGGCTGTCCCTGGAGAGCCCAAACCCAGCCCCTCCTGCACTCCCAAACAGCCTCGCACAGAGGAGCGAACACTCATGTTAACTACGGCTGGACGGGACACGGTCACCCATCCACTGCACAATGCCTGACCCACAAAACCTGGCCAAAATTAGGATGGGAAATGCCCATCCATCTCCCCCCTGCCTTCCAGAGGTTTGCAGGGCACTGAATGTGAGGGATCAGCAGCTGCACAGGGCAGTGTCAAGCTTGGTCCTGTCAATTCGTGCTGATCCGAGTCTTTCTCCCACTCCTACCTACAGCCCAGTCCAGAGCGGACATGATGCCCAGTGGGCTCAAAGGGTTGGCTCTGCAAGCAGACCGTTTAAGCTGTGCAGTACTCAGGACACATCAATGCCACACTGCTGAGCTGGCAGCACACCCACACCAACCTCCTTTCTCTCTGCCTCCGTCATCCCAAATTGGTAATGGCCCAGCAGGAAGGGCCAGACAGCCTTCCTGATCTCGTGCTGGATCCCACCATAGTAGATCAGCCGCAGCAACTCCTGGTCCTCATAACTCTGTGGAAAGAGCTCAGTCAGTGCACAGACACAGCCAGGACATGGCCCATTGGGTGTAAGGCCCAGCCTCACCACATTTCAGTACCTGGAACACTGTCCAGACCCTAACTGTTCCCAAACCCTCAGATCCCTGCCTGGGCTCAGATAGAGCCAGAGGCTGCTGTGGGTGGACATTCTAGCTCACCACACCAGAAACTAGCCCATCAAAGTCACCACGGGTCACTGCGGTGCCTCTGAGCCCAGCAGCACAGCAGGCCCCCCCTCAAGGCCACAGTAATCGGGTGACAGACACTGCCCAGGCGAGCTCTGAACAGAAGGAAGTCTAGGAGAGCAGCTTTCATTTCCCAGCTCCCATGTGCCAAGGATTAGGAACCCTGGTTCTGTGCAGCCTTGGACAGGCTGGCTGACTTCCACAGGAAGGAAGAAGAGGAACTTCTCAAAGTGCTTGACCCCATTGTGCTACAACCGCCTGGACACCCCAAGTGCACCAGAGCTGGTATGTCCCCAGAGCCATGGCCCTACCGTGCTGTCCTGCAAATATCTCTGCCAGATGTCCACAGTCAGCCCCGAGCTGGCGCTGCAGGGGACATCAGAGGACACGATGTTGTGGTTCACCAGCGCAGACAGGTGGGTTCTCACCGTGGACAGGTGTCTGCAATAGGCCAGCCCTGCAGCAGGGAAAGCCAAACATTCAGCCTTGGACCTCAGGGAACCATGAGGGTGAAGAGCAGAAGAAAGCTCTAATGAGTCTGTTCCCTGAGGGAGACCTTCTGAAGCCACATCCCCAAGCAGGGAGTCCTACTGGGATAAGTCAGTGTCTCATCATCATCTTGTACCACCAGTCCAGCTGCTTGCTGGGCTCAAGTCCAAGGATCAGAGTCCAGGTGTTTGCTCCTCATCCTGAGCACATGCACAGACTGGTCCCAATACCCCTGGCCACTGCAAGCTGCCTGAGCACCGCTCCCAGCCTGGAGCCCAGGGCCTTATCCCTCACCCACCACACATCTCATGGCAGCAGGGATGTGACTGGTACTCACAGCCATAGAAGGCCCGGGAGAGGATTTGGTACTTCATGTTGTCACACAGGAGCTTCAGCGGAGCTCTGCCAACAAAAACACAGGGGATGTCAGAAGAGGAAATGCTCCCGTGCATCCCCCTCAGTCAGGCTTTGATCTGACTGATCCAGCTGTGCCTGCAGAGATGCATCACAGGACCCAGCTCAGCCTCAGAGCAGCGATTCCTGCTGCCAGGATATGGCCACAGAGCAGCTGAGATGTCCCAGATGCAGGGATGCCCTGGCTTTGCCATGCCCACGTGTCCCACGGGAGCAGCAGCTCCTCGTACCTCTCGTGGCTGCAGCCGTTGGCCGGGCCCCCGTCCGAGGAGCCGCTCTGGGAGCAGGAGGAGCAGGAGGATTTGCGGGTGCTGGGCTGCCACATGGGGGGCAGGGCAGCCCCCGGCCCATCCATCAGGTCCTGGGGCACTGCAGGAGTGGAGAGGAGAATCAGGGACCGCCTGGCACTGCCCCTGGAGCCAGGGACACACAGGGGTGTCAACAGAGAGCTTTGATTAGCAAATGCAGCATCTCACTCTTCCCAAGGAGGGCCCACTGCAGGGAATCACAGCACCGGCACTGGTGAGCTCAGGAGAAAGGAAAGGGAACAAAGAGCATTGATGAGAGAACCATCTGCTAATTAACAAGCTCATTCAGAAAGCTGGTCTTAAACTGCTTTGTGCTGACCAAGGCAGAAACCCAACACCCAATGCAGAGACTCCAGAGAAGGGGCTGCAACAGACCGAAACAGATGAGAAAAAACAGGATTGAAGTCAACTGCTGTCCCAGGAAGAGCCAATCACTGGCAGGGAAAAGCTCCCACCTCTCAAACACTAGGATCCCATCCAAGATTCACAGAAAGAAGGGATCACCAAAATCAAAAGACAGGAGATGAAGACATGGATGAAGAGGTTGAGAGGGACAGCAGGAGCTCTGCATGTTGTCACTTGCTAAATCCTGCTTAAACTTGAATTCTACTGCAACAGCCTCGTGTCCTGCTCAGGTACTGTCCACACACTGGCCAGGAGATGGAGAATAATCCTATTTACTCCTCCTTGGAAATTAAATCAGGGTAGAAATTCCATCTTCTGGCCATGAGAGGGTTTCATCACACCCTTGGTCTCACACTCTCCCTGTTTGTGGTATTGAACAGGTGGTACCGGCAAGAAAAAATGCTGAAATATTTCTATAAAAACCCCTTCCTTTCCCCTCTGACTGAGCTGATAGGTCAGCGATGGTCAGCAGGGACAGGGACACCTCAGCAGGACTTGTCAAGTGACAACACAGGTGAGCTGAGTGCCAGACACAACCAACCACAACAGTCCCATTACACTGGTGCTGGGAGGTCCCCAGAGCAGCACGGGGAGGTCGGGACGTGATGAGGAGACTCAGACACCATTTAGGGATCACCACCATACTGCTTGCAGTTGGAGTCCTCGTCATCTTCCCTCTCCCAGCACTCATAGAGATCACAGGTGCACGGAATGGGTGAAAAGTACCATTAATGGCAACTAGAGACACAGAGAGAGGACAAGGGCACAAATGAAAGGGCAGAAAGGATGAATCTGTAGACAAGAGAGAACGATGCAGTTCCACCACCCTCTGGGAAGGTCCACAGGAACAGCACAGGCTGTGATGACGCCAGCTGAGGAGATGGTAGCAATTTATTTCACAGAAAATGTGGCCCCCAGCATGGAATTTTAAGGGGTAGATCAAAAGGCAGCCACAGAAAGGAGCATCTCTGCTGTTTTAGCTTCAATCAGATTTTTATCTGACTCACTGAATTGTGTTAGTCAGCTAAAGGCAGGGAGAAGTAAGTATAATCTTAACTGATGTTATGGAGGAGTCACAGGGGATGTGATTTCCCCCTTATAGCCTCAAAAATATAGGAACAAGGTTTTGATCAGATTCCATAGCTTTTTAAAAAACCCTCCACAAGTCTTCTATCTAAAACTGATGGGTTTCCTCCCCTGTAAAGTCACCTATGATGTCCCCACATGTCAGAAAAAGCTTCTTGGTATCTCACAGAAGAGAGAGGATCAATGTAAAGATATTTCATTCAAATTCAAATCATTCACCACCAGACATTAAGAGACATTTCTGGTTTGCTGCATCCAGCAGCATCCCCCCCCTTGCCCCATGAGTCAGGGACTGAAGACACATGGGAGAAGGGTGCTTTGACCTCCCCTTTGCACTGCAGAAGCCACACTGAGGGAACATCACTGGATTTAATGCAGCACTGGCTGAGCCAGACTGGGACAGCAAGAGAAGAATCAGCACTGGGGGCTTGTGATGGTGGAAAGTGACCCCCAAGTGACCAAAGTGAATATTCCTACTCAAGTTATGTGTAAGAGGGTTGTTTTCTCCTCATTAAGGCTGTTGTGGCTGTTGTGCAGCTGCAGAAACAAAGGACTCAACAGCAAGTGGAAGGTTGAAACAAAAATCCACAGACAGAATCACGGAATGGGTTGGGTTGGGAGGGACCTTAAAGCTCATCTCATTCCAACCCCTGCCATGGGCAGGGACACCTTCCACTATCCCAGGTTGCTCCAAGCCTCATCCAACCTGGCCTTGGACACTTCCAGGGATAGGGCAGCCACAGCTTCTCTGGGTAACCTGTGCCAGGGCCTCCCCATCCTCCCAGGAAGGAATGACGACATTGAACAGGCAGCAATGACACAACACAAGCTCTTCCTCTGGAACCACTTCCTGGTTTGCCATGGTGCCCTTCAGTGCCCTGTCTCATAAACCCTGTGAGAACCCCCCAAAACTCTGCCCTGCACTCACCAAACTCAGCCTGTGTCCCAGGGTATATTATCCTGAACACATAATCTGTGGCTTCGTCATCCTCCTTGTCGGATGCGGACTCGGAGGAGCCCTGGGGGCTTCGCTTCCTCAGCTTGGGAAACACTTTGCCCTGGGGGAACAAAACCAGCCCTTCATGAGCTGCCCCACACTTGAGCACTCGCTTCCCAAGCTCCTGCCCCACCACAGCATGTGCCCTTCCAGCCTGGATGACTTTCCACATTCCCTAGGCTGGAGCAGCCTTTGGATGATGCCTTCCATTACAGGGTGGATCTATAACCCTGTTGGGCACAGGGTATGTACAACCCACGAGAACCAAACCCGCTGTGCGCCATGGGCAGCCCTCCCACACCCCCCACCTTGAGCTTTCCCAATGGGTCTGTTTGGCTGGTCAAAGCCACAAGCTAAAAGAAACCACCATACTTTGAAGCCCATCTTCCTTATTAATTTTGGGAAGGGGATTACTTAAAACACAGAGGGCACAAATTCTGGGCGGAGCAGCTCCACTTGGAGACGCTCCACTCAGGAACAACAGCAAGAGCCCCAGGAAACAGCCCAGTTTCAGAAAACCCACCTTCCCCCGCTGTGACCAGAGGGGTGGGTCCAGCTGCCCGTGGGGCAGGAGCCCGTTCTCCAGGCAGGACAGGAACTGCAGCAAGTGGCCTCCTCGGGGGAACCGCAGCGGTGGCCTCTGGATCCCGTCCTGGCTCACCAGGACCACCGTCCCACCACTGTCTACTGTTGGCAACAGTGACAGCAGGGAGGAGAAGAGACATCAGCGAGGGAAACAGCACCAGTCCGAAAGGCAGAGGGCAGGGAAGCTCAGGGAATTGTCTTTCTAGCATGGAAGAAAAGGACTTTCTTCCTTGTAATGGACTTGGAGAAGAATCCAAACAAGTCTGGGGTGCTGGAGAAGGTTTGCTGGGATCACACCCTTGGAAACCAGAGCGTCCTGCTCTGCAAGGAGCTCTCCCAGCCAAGCATTGCAGCCAGGAGCTGGTGGAAAGTTTTTCTTGGAAGCATTTACATCATAGTGACCACCCAGAGCTCCGGACATCTGTCCTGGAGCCAAATCCAAGCTATGGGCACTCCCCAGAGGTAAGGAATCAGGGTGTCAGGGTGCCTGGCCTTACCTTGCTGGTGACAGTGCAGATAAACGATCTCCTCCAGGCGAATGGTCATGGCATAGTCCCAGTACACACTGGAACAGAGACAGGGAAGCCATGAGCCTTAGGGATGTGAGAGGCTCTGCTCCTGCCCACATCAGCTCCAGATCCTGCCTCCAGATACCCTGGTGATAGGGGAAGCCATGGAAAGGAGGAGGTCCCAGAGCAGTGATACCAGCCTGGTGAGTGACAACATCTCTCCAGAACCAGTAACTGTCCCTGCCACCTCAGCTCAGCCAGGGCAAGTCCAGTCCCACCTGCCCCAGGTGGTTTCTGTACCCTCACACCATTCCCAAACATGGACAATGTGCCCATGAATCCTTGCAATTGCAGGGAGTGACATGGAGCCCTGCAGAGCTGAGCACTCCCTCTGGGCACCCCAAGGACTCCCCACCCTGCTGCAGTGCTGGGAGAACCCCAAGAATCCAACAGGAGTGGCCCTGGAGCCCCAAGGGAACATGCAGTGCTATCCAAGCCTGGGCTGCTGCTCTGCTGAGCTCCTGCCCCCAGGGAGGGGAAATAAACCCTCACAACTGGTGGGGTTTCTTTCAGAGCTGACAATAGATTTGGTCTCAGCTGCTTCTGTTCAAGAACTGCCTCAGCACAGGCACCCCGAGGGGCCTGAGAAAATCTAGAACATGCTGGATTGCTGGTGGCCACCAGACAGGGCAGAGGGGCAGGGAGGGCCAGGAGGAAGACAGGGAAGGGAATGTCTCCAGGGTTTCGTTCCTGTGGAGAGCCCAGCACTGCTCTCTGATAGTGTCAGCACTCCATCACATCCTACTTCTGTGCAACAAAGCAAATTTCCAGATCCTGAGCAGCATCGTCTGCCACTTCACAAAAATAGTGCCTAAATAACATTTAAAATGGCTTGTGAAGGCAGTGAAGGACAGAAGGGGTGCAAGAGTCACTCCCTGTACAGTCATACTTACTGTGCCATCTGCCTCCTCTCTTCCTTGGTCACGTCTTGACACTGGGAAGTTTTAGAACTTAGGCTGATGCCCAAGTCAAGAACTCAGAGAAGGAGTGTAGAGATGAAAATAGCATTTTAGGGGGAGGGTACCAGGCACAACTGAATGGCCCAGGGGCCAAGAAGAAAAGGGAGATGAAAAGAACAGGTAAACAAAACCCAAAAAACTACAATTGAGAATGAACAAAGCTGAGACCAAGTTCTGCTGAAGAAGATCTCTAGGTCAAAGCATCAGTGCTCTAAACACTCCCACTTTACTGGAGCTGCTGGAAAGGGATTTTGTTTCTCAGGCAAACTGGGACCTGGCACGATCCAGCCTGTGAAAGGATTGCAGCTGTCAGGGGAAACGCCAGCAGTCCATCAGGCAATGCCAGGGAAAAGGGCTTGGCCACATAGCCTGTCAAGCAAACTAAGCAGATCTCAGGAGGAACAAGCTCCAGGGACTCCAATAAATCCAAGGGACTTTGAATACCTGCATGTAGGTTCACTAGAAAATGGCACACACTGACAACTGTCTGATCCTCTGGGAACAGTTCACATTCCCTCTCTGCAGATTCTCTTCCCTGTTTATGAGCTCCTCATCTTCCCAGATTGCAATAACCAGGATAAACCTGAGACCACTGAGGGCATTCCCCTGAAAAATCCCCGAGGGCAATAAACAAAAACCAGTTTGTGTGTGTTGGAACAAGCCCCAGCTCCCTCACTGAGCACTGCCCAGCAGAACTGGGCAGTAGCTCAGCATCTCACTCCACCTCCCTTCACCCTCCCCAGGCCTCCTTCCCTGTCCCTTCCCATTACAGACTTGAGGATGAGGTTTTTGCTTTGCAGTCGCCAGGAAAACATTGCTGGTTTGGACACCAGATCCAAACTTTGACCCTGGGGAACATTTGCACCCCCTCTGCTCCAGTCACCTCTTCTCGTAGTCCAGGTCCCCCACAGAGCCGTTCATCAGCTGGTTCGGGGTCCACTTCAGTGCCATGATGTCAGCGGTCTGGTGAAGGGACAGATATCCTGGGATTGCCTCCATGTCATCTCGCTTGAGGGGAGAAACACAGGGACAGAGTGAGCTGGAAAATGCCAGGAACATGAAGCACCATCCCCAGGCTGCCAGAGGCTGAGCCTTGGAACCAGTTCTGGCCCCTCACATAGCCTTGCCTGCTGCCCTGAGCCCACCCACTCACCCACAGTGAGAAACCCACTGTGGCCCTGAAAAACCTCCTGGCGGAGATGCCAGAACACCTCCCCGGCTTGGGATAGGGCTGAGAGCAGCTGCTCAGCAAGAAAAACTTAACAGCTCCACCTAAAAGCAGTTTGCACTTCATTTATTTGACTACAAGAAGCAGGATAGGACAGGAGGGGGAGTTTTATGGTAAAGAGTGGGCAGGGAGAGGAGCCTGCTTCTACTCAGACCAGAGCAGAGCTCTCCTGTTCCACTTGGAGGATCCATATCACCAGGACCTCCACAAACACAGTCCACTCACTGCCTTCCCAGACCAAAAATGAGCCTGTGCTTTCCTCCACCGAAGAGCAATTTGGGGTAGAAGGAGCTGTTGAGGGGCAGGGCAGCATTTTCAAGCCCAGATGCCCCAGCAGGAGCTCACCGGCTGCACCAGGACGTTGTTCTTGCCGTAGAGGAGCGTGGCACGGGAATTCTGGTGCAGTGACTCCACATAGTCCCTGGCAGACAGGGAGGGCCGGTCATCCATGCTGCCACTGGAATGTCTTTTCTGAATCTGGAAGAGAGCCATCCACAAATGTGAGGTGAGCACACACACCTCGGGCTTTCCAAAAGCCTCTCTTGAAGCTCATTCCCTCCTCACTTACACACTTAAGTCATTACCAGAACTCTTCCCCTCAGAGTCCTCTAAGAGGATTCCTGGCTCTGGCCAAGATAATTTCTGTACTTAGAAAAGCCCCAGGAGTGTGCTTTATTTGCAATAAACACTGCAGACTCCAGCTGCCCTTGCTTTGTGTTCATTCACGATATTCCCAAGGGGCACAGACCCCACGATGCCCCCGTGCCCCGGCACTCTCCATGGACCGTGCTCCCAGCACTTCTGGCTCAAAGACTTCCCTCATCAGAGGGCCCCAAAGCCCTTTTCAAACACAGGGAGTGCAGAGCCCTGGCTGTGGCTCTGGGAGGAGCCCAGTGAGGGGCTGTCCCCCCCCCCACTCACGCAGAGCGCCGGGCGCTTGGTGGGCGAGTCCTGCCGGCAGTGGGAGCTGTGGATCCGGTGCCGCTGGACCAGCTCATCCGCCGAGGGGTCTGTCCAGAAGTGGTCAGCGGTTTTCATCTTCGTGTACTCCAGTGCACAGGGTCCCACTGTAGAGAGGAACAGCCCAAACATAAGGGAGCCATCGGTGTTCCCATGGCCACGGTCACCCCCCCCGGATCCACAGGGAAAACAACTGCATTTCACACCCAGATCACAGACCTGGGAGCACAGGGTTGGAAAGCAAAGGGTAAGAGGGAAGCATTACCCAATAAAGATGCAAGAATTGGCCCATCCACAGGATCCATCAGGAGAGCCTCCTTCTCATAGTACTTACTAGAAGAAATAAAAGACAGCAGAAAGCTGGAGGGCTGCAAAATGGGACTGCAAAGTTATAGACAGTGGTTTTAAATCACTGGTATGCCCTTCTCTTTCTGTATCGACCCTTGGTGGGAAAAGGGCAAAAAGCCCTTAACAGGCTGTTTCTCTAGCTGTGAAATTCCTGGAGAACAGACACCTTCTGCAGCACGTTGCAAACATCACCATCTCCTAACAAAACCTGCCCCAAGACTGGAGATCCTCCCCAGGACAGGTCACCTCGGTATAGAGATCCCAGAGGACAAAGACAATACAGCCTCTGACAACCCAACCACCAGCAGGGCAAGTGTGGCCTGTCTTTATTTTAGGGAGTGCACAGTGGCCACCAGCAGCAGGGTGTCCAGCAGAGTCCCCATGATGGGCACTGAGTGACACAGTGGGCCTGTCCCATTCAGGGCGCTTCTCTGGCCCACTTGGACACAGCTCAGACAGCAATGCCCCCAGTGCCATCAAAGGGGCAGATGCTGGCAGTGATCTGGGACAGGTAAACGGGTGGTCTGTGCCTGCACTCACCTGCTGTTCTCTACCAAGTAGTGCACAATTTTATCCAAGACCTTTTCGAAGAGGGCTGTGCGGATCCAGAGGTGCTTGATGGCCTGAGGAGACAGGTTGGGCAGCTTCGGCACCTTGCGCATGTTCTCCGGGATGCCCTGGACTTGGTTTCGCCTTTAGAGGTGCAAGACAAGAGACAACATCATCACTGGCTCGTCCCTGAGCTCTGCAGGAGCCCAGGGCACTCCCACACCTCAGGGGGCACAAGGTCAGGGTTTTGGTGGTGCTGGGGAAGCTCAGGGAACTGCCTGGGAGAGGGCTCTGGAGATGCTCCCTGCATCTATCCCAACCCCTGCTCCAGAAGGCCACACCTGCATTTGGAACCAGATTTACTAAATTAGTTTCCCACTGTAAAGACACCCCAAAACAAGGCTCTCCCTCAGCAGAGGCCTCCAGCCCACACACTTTTCCACATGTGTCTGAGGACAGCAGTTCACAGGCAGAGCAGCTTATCTTAGGACAGCATAAAATTCCTGCCCCGGGTAGCTGCTCCATCCATCTCCCTCGTTCCTGTCCAAGGATAAGTGAGCCGCTCTCAAACAGCAGTTGAGTTACTGCAGGTTCAAGCCCTGCACATTGAGACAGAGCAAATGTGGTTCCAGCTGACTGAGTGAACTGGCCCATAAACCATGACGGCTCAGGAGCAACACACACAGCTGTCCCTGAGGCACGAGAGAAGGGGCAGAGGGATAAGAACTTGCCCACCCCTGCTTAAACCACAGGCACAACTCAGTCTCCTAGGAAAGCAACCAGTTTGTTCAAGACAGAAAAGTCCCAGGGCAAGACACTGTTCCACTGAAGGAGCAATACCCCGTGTTGAGGCTCAAGTTGGACCTCGCAATCCCCAGCCATACCCAAACCACACCCTCATCCCAAAACACGAGTGACCAGGGGACTGACAGCAATGCCAGTGCCTTACGCGTTCTCAATGAGCTGCTCCAGGTCTTGCACCTTCTTGCAGAGCTCCTCTGCCAGGGGGAAGCTCTTCCCCACCTTCATGAAGAGCGCTGCGATCTTGTTGCTGCGCAGGAACCCGGCTGCCCTCCGCTTCAGGCCGTGCAGGACACAGGATTCCACGGCAGCTGCAACAGAGCACAGACCTCACTAGAGCCCCTTCCCCATGGACTCAGGCTGGGAATGCTGGGGCTGTTCAGCTCAGCCCAGAGAAGAGAAAGTTGTGTGGAGACCTCACAGCACCTTCCAGGATCTGAAGGGGCTTCAAGGAAGACAGGGAGGGACTCTGAATCAGGACACCCCCCACTAGCCCAGGTTGCACCAAGCTCCATCCAACCTGGACTTGAACACTTCCAGGGAGGGGGCAGCCACAACGTCCTAAAGCTTCTCCGACAATATATTTGAAAGCAGAGGCGTTCCCTCCTGGCCTTCAGGAAAACACCCTTGTCAGACTTGGGACAACTAACAACACATGCTGCAGCTTCTCCAGATAAGCTAATTCCTGTGCAGACAAAGGCCAACACTCTCCTCCTGAGTTTCCTGTGGATTGTGGAGAAATCAAACAACTCCCTTCATCCCAGTCTAAGGGCATGGTTGGAACAGGATATTTCACTCCCTGTGCTGGGATGGTCCAAGGAAGGAGAAAGCTCAGGCACACTGAGGGTTTCTAAAGTAGCACAGGAAATGGGACGATTTTTCCCCAAAAAATCTCAGTGTTCACGCAAACATTTTTCCCAAAAAACCAAAAGGAATAGAGAAACCTGGGGATAAACCCCGGGCAACACCAGCAGCTTGCAATGACTCCACAGAAATACGTGCACACACACAGGCTCCACCAGCAACCTGCTTCCCAAACCCCTTGGGAGGGCTCCGGATGGATGTCTAGAGCCAAACACAGACTGATTACACAGGATGATCAAAGCACTGGAAAATCACACGGACCTACAACTCTCCCTGTGCCCTCCCAGGGGCTCCAAGGTTGGAGCACACACCCTAAGAGCACCTTGTCCATGCTAAATCCAGGGATAATGGTAGGTTTTTTAAACCTAAAAACATGAGTTTTTGAGCTCAGTTCATAACTCCTGTCACCACCAAACACACTCTGAAGGGATTCTCCCCATCCCTCAGGATAAAATCTGCAGCAGAGCCATGTGATGCAGAAGCTCTGTGCAGCTACGCCCAGGTAAAGTGGGAGCTTTGATTCCTGGCAAAAGACATCTACAGGTACTTCTGAGTTCCCCAGACCACTGGTGTGATTCAAACCCCTCTGGCTGAGCAGACTCAGCATTGATGTGGACACCAAAGCCTGGGCTCACACCAGCCCCCAGCCCTGCTCCCAGTCCTCCATCAGCCTCCCAGGGCAGCCCAGACTGACAGATGCCAACTCGTGTTTATCTGCTCCAGACCCCCCCTTGCAGGAGAACGGGGGGGCCGGGGGCTGCTGCCCTTTCCTGCCACAACACTGGTTCCACCCGGAGGGGTTTGCAGTACACTGGCCACGCAGAGGGTGGGGAGGGATCTGTGAGGAAGGCAGCCCTCTCCGGGGAAAAGGGCAGCTCTGGCAGCCAGAGCCAGGCTTGCAGCACGCTCTGCTTGGCAGGGAAAACGGTTATTTATAAGCTCACCAGGCTCCTGGAGAGCCACAACACCGAGGAAGGTGCACGTACCATTCAAATGAGAGAGGAACTGCAGCCAGAGCAGGAGAGGAGACACCAACAGCCAGGAAAGGGCAGCAGCAGCATTAAGGAGCCAGAAGGGACCAACGAGCCCTTCGTGCCTGGATGCCTCAGCTCCATGTCGCAGGAGCCTATAAATAATCCCCTCGTGCTGCACAGAACAGCAGGGAATGAGTCACACCTGGGAGTCTGCTCTGCTCTTTCGATGCCGCACAAAGGGCCGGGAACCGGCTCCTGTCTTTGATGTGGGGGCCCAGCAGGAAAGGAGAAAGGCTCGTGGAGCAAATCTAGAGCGGGGACACAAAATTGATAAGGGGACTAGAGCACCTCCCCTATGGAGACAGGCTGGGAGAGCTGGGGCTGATCAGTCTGAAGAAGAAAAGTTTGTGTGGAGACCTCACAGCACCTTCTAGGATCTGAAGGGAGTACAAGGGAGATGAAGAAGGATTGTGCATCAGGAACTGGAGTGACAGGACAAAGGGGAATATGCTCAAACCGAAAGGGTAAATTTAGGTTAGATATTAGGAAGAAATTCTTCTCTGTGAGGGTGGTGAGGCTCTGGCACAGGCTTCCCAGAGAAGTTGTGGCTGCCCCATCCCTGGAAGTGTCCAAGGACAGGTTGGACAGGGCTCAGAGCACCTTGGGATAGTGGAAGGTGTCCCTGTCCAAGGGGTGGAATGGGATGAGCTTTAAAGTCCTTTCCAACCTAAACCATTCACTGATTCTAGGAAAAGGCAGAAGCCCCTCTGGTCTCCAAGGCAGAAAAGGAGACCTCACCACCCCCTTCTTGTTCTTTTTAGTCTGTGGGTGCTGCAATCCTGTTCAATGGTGACAGTGCTGCACGAGCCTTCCTGGAGCAACCTCTTCAAAAGCTGCTTCTCATCACGTCTGGCATTTTCCTCCCAGTCTCCAAATTAACAAGCTGCCCTTGAGCTCTTTGTACAGGGAGGAGTGAGGCTCCCTGCACTCGCTGCCTGCAGCCCCTGCTCAGCAGCAGCCCCTCAGCCCCAGCATGTGGGTACAGTGGCTGTACCTCAGCCAACAGCCCCGCTGGGAGATGGGCACAGCCACCACACAGGCTCCCCCACTTCCCAAAAATCCAGGGCTCATGGTGTCAGAGCAGAGTTCGTGTTCCATGCGCCAGCCTCACTCACCCAACAGCCTGAAGTGCTTGCCCTGCTCACAGTATGCTAATTTGTTTCAAATTAGTTTGAAATTCATCAGATACCCCCAGTCTACCAGCCAGGTCCCCCCTACTTCTCCAAGTGCTGCCATGTGGCAGACTGGACACTGGAAGCTGCGTTTCCTGGGCACTGACTGTCCCAGTCACACATTCTCCACTCTGAGTGGTTGACAGAGTGGCACAGGAGGGCCAAAAGAACAGAAACAATCTAATTTTGCCATCCTGATTGTAAAGTCTCTCTGATGACCAAACCTGTGACACATTCCACCTGGAACAAGGCTGCTTCTGTCCTGCTCCCCACTACCTTTGAGGTACAACTACTCCTCCTCTCCTGCTCCCCAGTCCTTGCTCAGAGGCCCCCAGCACATCTCACAGCCCAAAGCCAATAGCTCTTTAGGGAGACTTTTACAGACCTCTTTGCCAAGGTATTGACGGATCCGTTCTGAAACACTTCCACATTTACAAAATTTTTATACCAGTAGGAGGAAAATAGGTAAAAAAGCAGGTTAGTAAAAAGCACAACTGCCAGAAAACAAGCCCCAAACCAGTCTAGTATCAGAGCAAATGTTCCACAAACTCCATCTAAAATTCTCTATCAGCCTCCAGCCTCTCTGCTCCCGCACTCTGGCAGACTGCAGACTCCTTTCCATAAATTCCTATTCCATCATAGCAAAGAAATATTTGGACTTGACAGACTTTCAGTTGAATCAATTCTCAGGGGAATTTAAAAATAAAATATTATTTCTAGTACTTCCTAAGTGGCTGCACACACCGCCAGCAGCCCTCCCTCTTGACACATCTCAATATATTTTAGGCACAGGGCAAAGGCCTCAGGGACACTGACTGCTGCCAGAACAACTCACCCAGTGGCACCAACCCTCTCCCCAGCCCCACGCCCTGGAGCTGGAGCGTGTGTGTTCCCAGGAATGGCACAGGGCACAGCAGGGAAAGCCCAGCACCAAGAGGGTGCTCCAGCCCCAGCCCAGGTCAGCATCCTGCTATCAGAGACTCACCGCAGAAGGAGATGATGTGGCTGCTGTCCTCGTGCACAAACTTCCTGGTCACTGCCTCCTCCATGATCTGCTTCACCTGTGGCACAGAGGCAGATGGAGAAAACATGGAATTTCAGCCACGGACCAACACAAGGAGACCCGTGGTGGGGTGGGCACTCAGAAACCTCCTCTGCTCCCTGATTATTCCAGTGGTACAGGGGGTCTCATGGAGGATCAGTGCAGCTCTGCCTGCTGAGCATCACCAGCTGTTTTGAAAAGTCAGGTATAAAAAAGGGATTGTTTCACTTCTGAGAAACTTCAAAGTACAAAAACGATGAGCAGAGAATTAACTACAGGAATTGAGCATCGTTTAGATAAAAGCCTTCTAACAAAGGGCAAGCAAATCTCATATTTAATGCTCTTACAGTATTTTTCCATTCCTTCATTTTATTCAACAAATTTCATGTGACATGGCTGTCCCAAATGACTGTAACTATCCATCAGTGCCTAATTCAGGGATCACCTGGCACCAGCTGTGCCCAGGAATGCCATTTGCATGGCAATGCCAGGAGCTCTGCCCTCACTGACTCTCACTGCAGTACAGCTGATCAAAAGGAAACTGGCACTAGTGCACATCAGGGGCATGATTAGGGGATGAAAATAAATAGGAACCCACATAAATTAGGACGATAATTTTTGCAAAGAGAAGACAGGAGGTCAGACCTGCCAGGTAAGTGGAGTACAGAGGTGGTGACTTCCATCCCCAGCTGCACCCTCCCTAATCCAGCTGAAAGTAGCAGAAGTCCAGCTGAATCTTTGCTCCTTAAGTGTTCAGTTCCCAACCACTTTTCCTGTTTAACACAGAGCTGCCAGCATGCCCAGATCTCCTTTTCAGTGCCTCTATAACATCTTGCTTTTCACTCCCTGGTTTCAGAAACCACTGGGGAGAGGGTTCCCAGTGCTGTGGGCATAAGGAAGGCTCTGCTTAGCAAGGTGTTCCCTCTGCAGGCACAGGGAGGAGATAAAAACAGCAGGTCAGGACTTGGCCAAGCAGACCTTGGAGGTATGAGAGACCTTTAATAGCATCATTTGGGGAATTAAACTCCTTTGCAAGATATAATCAAGGTCAATTATGCACAGTTAACAGCTCAATAAAGGAAATCCTTTACGGGTACGGATTAAGGAAAAAGTCCTCTCTGAAGCCAAAGCTCCTCTGTGTGTCAGAGCCATCAGGTTCAAAGCTCCCAGCCCTGCTCCCTACCGGGTGACTAACAGAGCCCAGTCAAGGGCACTGAGACTTCCCTGGATCCCAGCAGCTCAGATGCGCTGACAGTGAGTCAGGAAGTCACAGCAAGGAATGTCACTGAGATGTGGACTTCAGGACTGGAGGTGGCTCAGAGCGCTGGGAAATCCCTCCTGGCACAGCACGTTCCAGCTCCTGCAGCTCCCACATCCCGACTGCGCTCAGAGCAGTGACTCCAGCTGCAGGAACATCCCAGGGGTGGCAAGCTCTGCTTCCAGGGACCCAAAAAAAGGCTTTATTGTGTCTCAAAACTGCAGCTGTCCCTGGTCAGGGCACCTCTTGGTGCTCCTTCCTCACACCCCACGAACAGTTTTCCCCTCATCCCGGTGCCCCGTGCTGAGCACCAAGGAAGGGGCAGTTGCATTCCTCACTCAGCTTCCCAGCTCCAGCGTTTAATTTTAAACTTCAACAGAAGGAACACTGCTCTGTCCCTGTTTCTGTTTTGCAAAGTCCCAGCAAGAGGAAAGGATCCCTCTTTCCCACATATCCCTTGACCTCGGCAGCAGTGGTGGATTAGGGATGGGCAGCACCAGCATCAGTGTCCAGGTGAACACCAGAGTTGCTCTTTTTCCCCCACCTGACATTACATATGTCCCTCAAAGACATGTCAGTCCTCCCTTCTGAAACCTCAACCAACTCAGGACACCTCACCGACCACCCCTTCAGGGCAGCCCTGGAAGGGAGGTCTGGCAAGGCACGTCTTGGGGCCCTCAGGGATTCCCCAAAATTTGGCTCTCCCAGCTGGCCGAGCTTTCCTTGTCCAGATGGCTCATGGCCTTCACCCAGCCAGGCTGTGCCTCCTCTGTCAGCAGGACACGGCACTTCCCTCTCACACATCCAACTGATCCACCAGAAAACAACGATGTACAGATATTAAATGTACCCTCGTGGCAACACTGTTAATATCAGCATTTTAACCCCCTCCCAAAATACACTTGAGAACCAATGCACAGAGTTATATCTTTACCAGCTTCAAATTAAATCAGGAAATATCCCAATAAGCAGTATATTCAAATATTTGTTCAAAATTTGAATATATTGACACAACACCTGCAGTGACACTGGCCCAGGGCCTTCCCCAGGGCAGTGACCATCTGCCTGTCCAGGGCCTGTGGAGCATCCAGGACAGCAGGACTCCAGCTTCAAACAGGTATCTTGGTGCCAACACAGCACAAACCACCTGCATGCTTGAGGCACAAACAAAAAACCTTCCAAGAGGCACAGTTTAGTGGAAAATTACTCATTAAAAGTAAAAAAATGCACTCTGTTGACTGAGGTTATTGCACTAAAAATAACTCTGCAGGACTAGAAGTGGAAAGGGCACTGCAACAAGGGCACTCACCTGGCATGTGACAAATGCAAACACCAGTCCCAGCAGGTAGGAGACAGACAGACATGGCCTTGCAACAGAAAACAAGGGATATTATGGAATAAGGAATCATGGAATGGTTTGAGTTGGAAGGGACCTTAAAGCTCATCCATTCCCACCCCCTGCCATGGACAAGGACACTTTCCACTACACGAGGTTGCTTCAGATCCCATCCAACTAGGCCTTGAACACTTTCAGGGAGTAGAATCAAGAGATTCTAACTTTCTTAGTATGTAGAGAAAGTTTTCCAACAAAATCTTACATTTGCCCATAAACAGACATGTCTGGCATGTCTGTAAGACAGCTCTAAGCCAGAGAACCCCAAAACTCCTAACAGATCTCCTCCTATGCTGTTGTCTGCAGATCCCAAAGGACTCTCCCACCTGGACCCAAACCCCTCCACAGCCAGCTGGCATCACAAACACCACGGGTCCCATCTGCCATGAGCTCCCAGATCCACCAGGAGTTTGTGACACTGAGGGGATGGGGAACAGCTCAGCCACACTTGGCTCCCTCCACACAGAAGACTTGAACAGCCTCTAAATGCGCTGCATTCCAGCATTTTAATGCTAATTCTCCAACTGCAGCCAGAACAATCCCAACAGATGAAGCTGCCCACTCTGGCTCTCATGCCAGCCTAGGGAAATGAGATGTTTGCTCTTCTTTTATGAGAAAGGAAATTAAAACAGCAACTAATAATTTAGCTGTAGGTAAACTCGAGAGGAATCTCATCAAGTATTCCACAGCGGTACAAACAATCCTCCTGGCTCCAGCTGTGAGCACAGGACAAGACACCAGAGCAGGGTGACAGGGTCACTACAGGGTGTCCACACAAACTCAACAGCATTAACTAATAATTTATAATCCAAAGCCACAACCAAAGACAGGCCAGTCTCAACAATATCTGAACCACTACAGTCTGAATCACTGAATCCTGCTCTGCTTTACATGAATGTTTGAACTACAAGGAAAACCACTCTTTCTCCTCTGTGTCCCATCTCCAAAGCCAGATCCAAGAACCACAGGCACTGAGAGGAGCCCAGGTTCTGGCATTCCTTTGGGGCAGCAGGAATCCCGGTGCACCTCCTTCAGACCAGGGATTTGAGCTTGCATCCCATTCCTCCAGGGAGGCTTCTGATCCCAGAGGTCTCAGCCCCTCCCGTTGTTCCCCTCACCCTGGGAAGCTCCATCCCAGCCCAAACTCTGCTGTTAGAATTTAACTTCACTAACTGCTTTTTTCTCCCTTAAAAAGGAAACCAAACCCCTCACCTATCCAGCAACCCCAGAGCCCAGTGAGAGATGAAGGCTTAGACCTCTCTGCTATGAAATTCCCAGGGATACAGTCCATACCCATCCAGTTTTCCTGTCACCCAGCCCTGCTGTCATTTACACTGCTGGAACAAGCCAAATATCACCAGAGCTACAACCACCACCGAGGTGCAGGGACCAGGAGCAAGCCAAGGACTCCTGGTTTAATTAGTCTAAGACAATATTGACTCACAACTGTTTTACCTGTCTGCATTTTTCCCGATACAACCTGTACTCTATAGATTATTCAGGCATGTTTGCAGTCACCGTTTTCCTGCCATCCTTCTATTCAGGGATGTTTGCAGTCACTGTTTTCCTGCCATGCCTCTTGCAAAGCCTGTTGCTGGTTATCAAGTCATTTCTATGGGAGCACAGCACCTCCCCTATATTTGGCCATGCTCATAACTCTGTGAAATTGTTTACAGCAAGCCAGATGAAAACAGAGTCCTCAGTGTGATCCTTTTCCCGGTCCTGCTCCAAGGTGAAGCTCGGTCACATTGCCAAAGGCTGAGAACAGCAAGCTCTGAGGTACAGCCTGTGACGCTCCCAGGCACAGGCCTGGTCACCAGATCCAGCACCAAAAAATGTCTGTCAGAGCAAAAAACGTGACAAAGCAGCCAGACATTGATGCCAAAGCAATAGGAGAGCAGATCCAGGTCTGATTTCAGCCCTCTGAGTGGGTCTTCCCTTCATGTAAATAAAAGCTACAATAACATAAATGTTCTGGTGATTGAGTTCATCTTCAGAGAAGTGTGAGAACTCTCTGAGTATTTGGGCAGTTTGCTGGAAAGTAAATTTAAAAGGTATTAATGGAAGGATCCATAAGGTAACAATGAGCCCTGGGGGGGCACAGGAATGATCCCAGAGATGTGTATTTCTTGATAGTGTTATGCACCAGGCTTTCTTCATAGGGCATCAACTTTTGGCCAAAAATTGATGCTTACAACACTAATTTAAGCTCACTAAGATCATGTTATAGCTGGTTCTATTCCTGTTGTGCTTGTCAAACACACATTTCCAAGCCATCTGTTGGCACTGCCAGCACTGCTTGCTGTAAATGCTCAATACAGACATTTAAGGAAACATTTAAGGAAAACTTTAGTCATTTCTGTGTTTCCAGCACGTGACCTCGAAGTTTTGCCTTGTTCTGCTCTCATCCCAAGGCTCCTGTTTTCCCAGATGATGTCATCTTGACAAGCTTTTTGGATTCAATTAAACATGGCAAAGACTGACACTATTCTCACCAAAATCAAGTGCAACTTCCAGCTCCAAATTGCCATGAAGTCCCGAATCTGTGCAAACCCAGGTATTTCCATGGCAACAGCCAGGACACCAGGAGGGAAGGGGATGATATTTTGGCAGCAGAGAGGGGAGGTTGGGTGGGGAGGAAGGAGGACTGAGGCATACGGACTGAGAAGGGAGATGTGAGGAAGGGGAAAGAGCAGCACAAAACCTGCTCTGGGGATGAAGGATCCAGCCAGGGGTTTCTGGATCATGAGAGCACTCGTGCACCCCTTTGCTTTTATCTTTAAAAGGAGAGGAAATGGTCCCCAGTGATCAGGGATGCTCTTCAGAGCAGATCGAAGCAGGCAATCCAGAAATGCTGCATAAAGGATGTCTGAGTACTCCTGGTTAAGGAACAGCTGAAAAGGACTGCCCTGGGTGCTTAGGAGACATCAGAAGGTCCCTCTGCAAACAGCAGCTTTCATTACCAACCTGCAGTTCATCATCCTCATTTCATCCTCATCTCCATCTTGCCTGAGCACTTTTGACAGCTACACAAAACCCTTTTTCTTTTTTTTTTTTTCCCATGAACTGGCCTTGAGCACATTTAAAGCTCTCAACATTAATTTTTCAAATCCTAGTAATGTTAAATTAATTTACAATTTTCTACCAATCCAGAATGAAATAGCTGGCACTGACACGCGCAGTCTCCTTTTTTGGAACCACGGGCACATAGAAAAACAAACCCAAGCTGCAAAAATATTGCTCTTAGCAATGATTTGTGTTATTTAGCCACAAACCAGGCAACGTGGTTGCGAAGCGGGGGCTTCATTTAAAGGGTGGGAGGAAGGGACTCACTGTTGTCCCCATGATACATGATGAAGGAATTAGTCAACAGCTACACAGTGACAACCATTCAAGCTATTAAAAACAAACAATACATCTGATAGAAGACAAGCAGGCTGTGGTCAAACACAATTTTTAAAAGAATTCTAAGAACAGGCAGCAAAATGTTCAATCCAAGCTCAGCAGTTTCTGACAAGTAAAGAACTAAAGCTGCTTGCTGAGTGGCAAGTTAAATATAAACTAAGTTTTTGCAGAAGAATAACCAAGATGACTGTTTACTTTCATATTCTATTCAGCTTTTCACTCAACTCATTTTCCAGGCACACACACTACAGGTGTATTGCACAGGTAACACCTGCTTCCCCACCCACTCCTCTGTGCAATGCAATTACCTGGAGGTAGTTAAAAATAGACCTCCTCTATTAAAAATGAAACTTGTAAAAGAAGAGGAGGAGCACAGGCTCAATGGGAATATTTGTAGTTGAAAACCCACACTCCTTCAAGCCTGGATATTTCAGGCTCTGGGTTTGTAAAGAAGCCTCAATCCATCTGATAAAAGCTCTTAAAAAAAAATCAGAGAATATTGGTTATGCTTCTTACCCTGCATAACAGGAAACAGGATTCCTTACAAAGTCAGACTTCTCTCCCTCCCTTGCAGCCTGCTGACAAATAGTCAGTTCTGCAGCTTCCGGGCTTAGTTTGATTTATTGTGACCATATGGGAAGGGGGAGAGGAAGGAGACAGCGAGAGATAACACAACTCATCTCAACATGTACATCCACTGCAGCGCAGGACTGCTACAAAATAAAATGCATTAACCATGGCAACAGCCCAATACCGAGGGCTGCTGGCTCACCCAGTGCTCTGGGTAATGTCAGTTTACTGTTTATCTCCCTGCTCAGATCAGACCTCGCCTTCCCAGTGTTTTACTCACTCAGTTATGGCACTGGGATGACAGATGTGGCCCAGCTCCCCAAGGATGATCCCTGGCTGTCCCCTGTCTCAGCAGAGATCACCTGCACTGAGGGCCCCAGCAGCTCACAGAGAGTCATGACTGAACCAAAACCAAACATGGTCTAGCAACATGAGAACACACAGGTTTGTGAAAGGTAAAAATTCTGGGAGTGGGGAAAAAAACCCCAGAGATTTCTGCAATTGGCCTGTTCTACTGCTCCTTGGAGTCTGCACAAGCTCCTGACTTAATGTGGGGTCAGTCTAGGAGAGGAAGAAAAACCAAAAGCATGAGCAAAACAAGCCTAATGAGCAGGGAGCAACAGACACAAGAATGTCCCACCTGCTCCCAGTTTCAAGGATGCTGCTAAATAATTAATTATGTAATTTACAGGATCATGTTTCCCTAGGTTTTTTTAGTTCCTACCAGAACAAAGCCCAGGTGGAGAGCACAGAGAGTGGGTCCCCCATGGAATTCCCCCACCTGTGTGGCTGTGGACACCAGGCAAGGAGAAACCCCAAAGAAAGGTAAACCCCGTGGTACCTGTGTAGGCAGAGAACACACGTCCACACCAACATCCCAAGGTGGAGCCCAGAGTGATGGGACCAGCGGGAAAAAGTCTGTGCTCTGTATGAGCACTAATGGGCTGCTGGAGAGATCCCAGAGTGTGTCAAACACCCCCACCACAGCAACAGGGCAGAAGGGCTTTCCCCATGCACCCCTCCCTCCTTCAGGCTTTACTAACATTCACCAAACCCACGTTTACCTCCCCAAATGCCAGTGGGAAGGGCATGTCCCAAGCCCAGCTCTGCTCCCTGAGGCACAAGCTGCACCTTCTCCCAGCACACGGCCCTGGGAGGGAGTGAAGCCGGGCATTGAAGGCCAGCATGTGAGATGCTCACGGGCAGTGAGAGCCCACAGAGGCACAGAGGGCTCTGGAAGAAGCTCCCAGCTGGGAGCACAGCCCTCGCCTCCCACCCCCAGCGGCAGCCGACGCTCAGGCCGTTGTGTCTCTGCGCTCAGGAGCAGCCACAGACAGTAATAATGAGATGGCAGCTCCGTCCTCGACGCTAAATAAATGTCATACCCTTTTCCTGCTTTAATAGCCGTTGCCCAGGCAACCGGTAGTATTCCTTAGCACCACACCCGGCAGAGGATTAAAGGTGCGAAGTGGTCTGGATGAACAACACTGTCACCCTGCCCAGACCCACCACCCACAGGTCTGGTTCACATGACCCCGAGCAGTGTCTTCCACTTCCCGGAGCCCCTAGGGTGGGTATTGAGATGCTCATAAGACCAGAAACAAAACATCACTCATCCCCTCTCCGGTATCCCGGGAGGATGACCTGCAGGGACAGATCACGGGCAGGAGGTGACAACTGCTCCCGGTGACCCAGCGCTCCAGCACAGGACAGGACTCGGCTCCTGGATGTACTGTGGGCTCTCGGGGTAACACCACAGGGGATAAACCCGGAGCTCTGCTCTGGCGGAGGAGCTCGAGGCAGCCCAGCATAAAACATGGTCTAAACTACCAGAGTTAAAGATGCCTGAGAAGAGGGAGCAGATCGAGATGCAAAATGCCATCACGCTGCACTGGGCACACACGTGTCCACCCCCCTTTTTCCCGGCCAGCGTCCCCAGCACCCGCCGCCCTGCCGGGAGGGCTCGTCCCATCCCCGCTCCCGAGGGAAGGATGCAGCACCGGGAGTCGCCCCTTTTCCCCTGCGGAAAATCCCAAGTTGTGGTGTGCTCTGCGCCCAGAGGCGATTTTCCCAGGATGCGGGGCGCTGGGATGCCGGGCACTGACGCCGCAGGGATGCTCCTCCGCCCGCCGGGACTCGCAGCCGCGCCCGGGTGGGCTGATAGCCCCGGGGTGGGCTCTCGGCCCCGGTCGGGGTTGGTTTTTTTTGTTTTTTTTTTCTTTGGGGGGGGGGTGTGTGCTTAACCCGCGTCAGCAGCAGAGGGAGCCCGGGATGCCGCGGGCGGGTGGGCCCGGGGCTCCCCCCGGGGAGGTCCCCGCGGGGCACCGGGCCGGGGGTCGGGGGCTGCTCCCGAGGGTCCCGCACCCACCTCCTTCTTGACGGTGCGCAGCAGCCGCTGCCGGGTCTCCGCCTCTGCGGGGAAAAGGGGAGAGAGAGGCCCGTTAGTCCGGTCCGGCCCCACCGCCCCCATCCCCGGTCCCCCCGTTCCCATCCTCACCCGCCGGGGCCGCCGCCATGGCCCTGCTCGGCTCCGCAGCGCCCGCAGACTGCCGGGCACACCGGGACGGGCCGCCTGACCGCCCGCCCCGCCGGGGAGGGGCCGCCACTGCCGCCAATCCGCGCCCGGCACCGGGAACCGAGCACCGGGCACCGACCACAGGCACCCCCGGCACAGCTGACACTGAGCACCGAGCCCCGGCACCAGGACCCCCGTCATCCCCAGGACTCCCGGCAGCGGCACCCCTGGCACCCCCAGCATCGATCCCTGGGCACCGACACTGGTATCACCGGGCACCCACAGCACCCCCGACACCAAGCACCGACACCGGTATCACCGGGCACCGGCACCCCCGGCAGCGGCTCAACCTGGACCATCCCCTCACTGGGGTCCCAGCCATCCCCCAGCTCCCAGGGGACACCACCGCCACCAGGCACCCCCCAGCCTGGACCCCTTTCCCCCAGCCAGGCCCCAGGTGACCCGAGGCCGAGGTGCCCCCAGGAGGTGGCACCTGGGTGACACGGGACAGGGAGAGCCCTCGGGGTGTCCCTGCAAACGGGCTTGCTGGGGCAGTGTCCATCCTTGGACAGGGGGTCAGGGCTCTGTGAGTCCAAAGAAATGGGGAAACACCCATGTGCTCACAGCCCCACACCATCCAGGCATGCTCCGGGGACCAGAGGAGACCAAAGTCATCAGAGACCCCCTTCTCCTCCTCTCAAAAATCACAGCCCCTCGGAAAGTGCCCTGCCTGCAGCTCCATTAACATATCTTCTGTTTTTCTCTTCCCTCGTTTGGTGTTCCAGGACATTTCCATAGAAACAGCATCCTGGCTCCTCTGCAGTCCAGTTTCCAATAACTACAAACTGTATTATTGCGAGGGCAGCGGTGCCTGGCCATGCTGCACGTGGGCACAGGGCCACTGGCACAGCCCCGCTGGCTCTTTCTGCCATGGGGACTAATCCTGGCATGGACAGCAGGGACGAGCTCCCACCTCTGCCATCCCCCTGTGATCTGCTCTGCTGCTCTTGAAGCTGGACTGCACCCTCTGCCTCAGAGGCTTTCCCTCCGTGCTGATGCTTAGTGGCTCTGGAGACAGCAGAAATGATGCTCCCAATGGTTCCCCTCCACTGCCTGGACTGGCAGGAGAACAGGAGGGACCTCTGGACTCAGAATTTATCTGAATTCAGTCCCTTTTGTACCTTACAGGGGCCAGGAGGAGACCTGGGCCATATCACTTGAAGAGGAAAACCTATTTCCGTGTCCTCTGTTTGCTTTTCACTGTTTATTTCCTTGTTAAGTACTTGTTAACAAAGGTGGTGGCAGCACAAATGTTACTAAGTTGCAGCAACAGGCACAGCTTGATTGGGAGCATGTGATCCCTGATCCGGATAGATCCCAGAAAGATTCTAGGATCCATGGGAATCTGGCCTGGGCAGCTCTGGGTGCTGCTGGTGGGGTCACAGCTCCCCTCTGCAGTCACTGAGCATTTACTTAACCCTCAGAACTCTGATCCCAGCCCAGGGAATCACCCTGGCCTAAGGCTGTGCCACGCTAGGGACTGTGTGCCTGGTTTGTCCCTATGGCTGCAGCTCTGCTCCTTATGGATACTGGCTATGGCTCTGCTCCCCATGGACACTGGCTGTGGACCCGCGGGGCAGCAAGCCCAGTGCCACTCTCACGAGCTGCACCAGCACATCCCCTCTGCCCAGCAGCCTGTGCCAGGGGTCTGTCCATGGAGAGCCCTGTGGTTGGAGTCCCCTTCTCCCAGAAAGGGGTGTGGGAGGAGAAGGACCAAAGACACAGGAGCCCAAGGCTTTCCTGGTCTGACCTGAGACCCACAGCCCAGTCAGGACCTGGCCCTGGCTGTGCTTGTAGCTCTGCCACCCTGCCTGTCACTTACTGGTGACCACAGGCCCCACGGTCTGGACAGGCAATTAATACACACTAATAATTACCCATAATGACGTGTCCTGGCCTCATCAAACACTGTGTGGGAGCACCACGAGATAGCAGTGAGTGCAATTACCAAGGCACAGACAGTTCACTCACGCCCCTGGCCCTGAATTTTCCCTGGGGCACAGCAAAGCTGTGGCTCTGCATACCTGCAGATGCTGGCACGGAGAAGGTGCCAGGTTCCTGAGGAGCTGGGCACAGCACCGTGTCAGGTACAGCCTGGCACAGCTCCAGTCTCTATGAAGCTCCTGCAGCCCAGGATGAGGGTCTGACCTAAACCTGCCATTCAGGAACGGCCCTGTTACACAGGGGTAATAAACCACTAATTTATTACCTTCCTTTGGGGAAAAATCAGCTGAAAGAAGCACAAGGACAAGCTCTCCTCAAACCTTGCTAATTCCTTTCCCCTGGAATATTTTTCTTCTCCCCGGATTAAAGACAGGTGGGAGACGATTGGCCCCTGTTTTCTGGAGCCTAGAGAGCTTAAATGAGAGCACGTTGATCTATACTTAATGTGATTAAGTTACATCTCTGAGTATCATGCTAATTAAATTAAACTTCCCACTGCTGCCTCTGCACCTCAAACAGGATAGTTGTTTTAAGATCACAACTCGCTCCTCTGCATTTCCCCGCATGGACGAGCAGGTGGGATAAAAGCAATCTGCTAATCAAGTCATTGTGGTGTTTGGAAGCAATTTCTAGTACAGTGGACATTCAAATTTAAATCTGATTTGAGCTGGATTCAAACTGTTTTCAATCTAAGGTCACTTGCGCTTTGAGTAAGGAAAATAACAGGAAAAAGCAGAAATAAACAGAGTGTGTCTGTGTTGAGACAGCATGATATCGAAAGAAATTCTTCCCTGTGAGGGGGGTGAGGCCCTGGCACAGGTTGCCCAGAGAAGCTGTGGCTGCCCCATCCCTGGAAGTGTCCAAGGCCAGGTTGGATGGGCCTTGGAGCAACCTGGGATAGTGGAAGGTGTCACTGCCCATGGCAGAGGAGTGGAACAAGATGAGCTTTAAGGTCCCTTCTGAACCAAACCATTCCATGATCTCCCCAAGACACCTCTCCCCCGCTCTCCTCCCATCTCCAGCAGCCCTGATAACCTGAGAACCTGCACTGCTCTTTCCACCTTGCAGCTTCTAAAACAAATGGAGATTTCAAAGCTCTGCCCTCATTGCTTTGACAGCGCAGCCCTGACCCGCTGCGGAGGGAGGGCGGCATGGATTGGGGATTGTGTGCCCCAGGAGAGGGTGGGAGCTGGGGGAGCAGGATGGGAGCACTAGGAGCATTCATGGCTCATTCCCCAGCGAGGACCTGGGGGATCTGTCAGGGATGGAGGCATTAAACTGACGGTGCAGCACATCCCTGGGCTGGAGCGGAGCAGCAGCGGTGCCTGGGAAACAGATCCAGGGCAGTGCCTCAGCACAGGGGCACAGACAGCAACGGGCACATCCCTGTGCTGGCAAAGCACTGCACAGCTCCAGCTTGGAGCTGCTGTGGGAACAGCTCCAGCTGTGCAGGGCTCACAGTCTTCCTGCACACCCAGCTCTGCCCAAGGAGGGAGGACAAAGCCCATCTCGTGTGATTTAACAGATCAATGTGGGGAAAAAAGGGGGCTCTTTAGAAGAGAAAGTAGCTCGGTTTTAAGCGATGCCAAAGTTTGAACAGCTGCTGCTTCACACCAGGAAAGGGGTCTCAGCCCAGCACCCTGTGCTGAGGGTGTCCTTGCTCCACACAGACCCCTGCAGACCCCCACAGACACCCACAGGTCCCCTCAGATCCCTCAGCCAGCATCTTCAATCAGGCCTGGCAGTGACTGAGTCCATCTGCTGAACCTGCCTGAGCAGAGGCAGGACCAGGGGACAGGAGAGTCTCCCCCTTCGTTACACAGAGCCATTCCATGTAAACCACACAGACAAAAGAAGGGTCAGCAACAGAGAAAATGCTATTATCTATTATCTATTATTTTTAACAGTTGCTATGGCACCAGCTGCCTCTGTTCTGTCATTCATGCTTGAGCTGGTCTTTGGTCAGGGTGTTAAACACTGTTCCCCCAGAGCACTCCACAGGCAGATCACACCAGCAGCAGGGATTTCTCACCTTCATCCCAAAGCCTGGGACAAGGGCAGCCCCTCTGGCAGCCCCCGCGGCCCCCACTGCTGAGCACAGCCTTGGCTTTCATCTCCACACCCGCGCTGAAGGACTGGGACTGGAATCCACAGCTCTGCAAAGTCCCAGGAGTGACACAAATCCTGTATAAACCGCAGGAGATTAACTGTCCCTCACCTGTGTGCTGGGGCTTGGCTCAGGGAGAGCGGCAGTGGGGCTCATGGAGGGGGGGTTGATGGTGGAGGGGCTCTGTCTGGCTGTGGTGGGACCCTCCCAACCTCCACTCACTCTCCACTCAGAGCAGAGACCACCCTGACACCCTCCAACCCAACCCCTTCACTTGGGGTAAAGTCTCATTGCTCCTTGTAAAACCCGTAAGCAGAAAACTGTTGTATTTCAAAGGAGAGGAGTTAAAGGAACAATAATTTTGTGCTAAAGGAACAGTAATTTTGGGTTCCACAGCACAGAGGGAGAAGCCTGTAGAGTGCAGCCCACCCAGTGTGGGGATTGATGAGACCAGAACCTACACCTGTCCCTGCCCACTGGGAGGGGGCAGCCCAGGGCTGGTCACTCCAGTTCGTGCTCCCCACACTGGGTCAGGGGACACCCAGGGGCACAAGGTGAGGTGGTGGGGGGCAGCCAAATGCAGGTGGGGTGGTTCATTAGGAGAAAAACATCCCCTTCCCAGGCTCTCAGGATCACTTTGTGCAGATGGGTGACGCACCATGGCAGAGCCGTGTCCCCTGCTGCTCCTCCACAACCAGGGGTGTGCAGGTGTGGCACGTAGGGGTATGGGTTAGCGGTGGCCTTGGCAGTGCTGGGGGAACACTGGGACTTGATGGTCTTAGAGGGCTTTTCCAACCTCAGTGACTCCATGGTTCTGTGATTCCATCCTATGACAGCCCAAACAGCCGGCGCCAGAAAAATAAAAAAAAATAAAAGGTGTTTTTAACTGGAGGTTTCTAACGGGTCTCCATGTGTGTGTCTGAGGGATTAACAGTGTCCAGAGGCTTCCCATGCCAGGCAGACACCAGGCAGACATCGGGCAGCTGCATCACGTCGTCACAGCAACCTGCTCACCCTGGCCCTGAAGCCGCAGCTCCAGCTCTGGCTCTCGTGGTCTTTCCTGTAGTTTCTTTTAATTACAGATTAGAAAGGCTGGGACAGCCAGGGCTGGAGCCCCCCCCGAGCCCTGGGAGCACCCGATGACCCCTTGCACAGGCAATAAAATCTGCTGTTAAACTGACACAGGGCAGAGCGGTGGCTCTGGGGACACTGCCATCCCCTCCTGGTCACAGCTCAGCTGTGAAAGCTATTTCAATTTCATGTGGTTTATTCCCAACAATTCACACCCCAGAGAGGCCCAGCGAGCCCAGATGGATGAGGTGACCTTTAAGCGTCCCTTCCAACCCAAACCTTTCCGTGATTCCTGCTCTTTCCCTGCGAGAATGAGTGGCCACCTCCTCCAGTGGGTCCGGTGTCATCATTTGCAGAATGGTAATAGCAAACCACCAGGGATGGAGAAATAGGGATTTTTCAGGAGGAGGGAGGAAACACGGTCCTGTTTCACCAGCCCCAAAACACACCCAGCAGGTGCTGAGGGGACAGGACCCACCGGGTGAGGCTGGTCCCTGTGGGGTGAGGCTGGTCCTGTGGGGTCAGGCTGGTCCCCACGAGCTCACGCTGGTCCCCACAGGGTGAGGTGGGTCCCCACAGGATGAAGCTGGCGGTCCCTGCGGGGTCAGGCTGGTTCCTGCTTGGGGGCTGCTCTCCCCTCCTGCCTTTGATCAGAGCACGGCTCTGCTTTCCCTGCCGGCTGCTCTCCGTGCCGTGGGTTTCCAGCGGGAGGTGGGGAAGCGCAGTCAGCCTGACCCTCCCCTCCTCGGATCTGTCATCAGCAACAGAAAAATCCTCCCCGGCCCCAAGTTACTCAGCCTGAATCCTGCAGGATTTGCCGGGGCAGCAGGATGGCAGAGCAGCCCTGCCCGGGTCCCCCTGCCAGCCCTGCCTGGCAGGGCACAGCCCCCCGCCCGGGTCCACCGCCCAGCCCTGCACCCCTAAACCCCCAAACCCACCCCAGGGACAAGTGGAGCAAAAAGATGGATTTCCTCCTCTCGGTCATCGGATTTGCCGTCGATCTGGGCAACGTCTGGCGGTTCCCTTACATCTGCTACCAGAATGGAGGGGGTAAGGACACCACTGGGGTTATTTAAGTCTTCTTTAGAAGAAAAGACACCTTTTTTCTCATTTTCCATCTTTCCCACCCTGAAAAACTCCCCATTTCTTTTCTTTCTTTGTCTCCAGCTGCTCTGCTCTGGACAGGGCGGTTTAGAGACCGACCCAACTTCTCCTGACATCTATCTCTGTTCTGTTTGTGCCTTTCTTCATTCAAAATCCCCCTCCATTCCCTCCATCCTCCTTCCCTGGGGTCCTTCCCTCCTTCCCTGGTGTCTTTCCCTCCTTTCCCCATGGAGTTAGAGGCGTGTTGGCAGCTCTAGGATCACAAAGGCAAAATCAGCATGGTCCGAACTGCGAAAAAGGATTAGGATCTCTAAATCTGGGGTGGGAGGTTCATACACTTTATGATCCTGGGACTCTGGGAAGCTGCCCTTTGGGGTGGCTTGGTTTAAAATCATCCTCATGAGCATCCCACCCTCCTGCCGTGGATCCTGGCCAGCGGTGCTGGACTCCATGAACAGCCCTGGCTCCGGGGGGTTCAGCCTTTGAGGGATCAATGGAAAAATGAAGATACAAAAGCTTTGTGCAGGAAAAATCTTTCAGTAAATGACAACTAAATAAATTGCTTTAAATGGAGGAGGGTAGAAACCCCCCTCACATGGAAATCAAAAAGGAGGGATGAGAATTTTGTGCTGTTTGGGAAAGCGCAGCGGATTTAATTGCCAAAGTCAGCTTTCAGGGAACATCTTCTACTGCTTGGGAAAATTAGAAAGAGATAATTAGTTCCATACTCAAGGCAAAACTGTGGATCCCAGGTGCCCACACTGAAGCACAGTTATTTGTGAGTCGCTCCTCTGGGACTGGGACCAAAGCTGAGCCCCTCTGTGTGGCTGTGGATCGGGTGGGGGATTTCCACCCACCCCACACACACAGGAGGGTGAGGAGTTCAGGCAGCTGCTCTGGGGGAGCACAGACACAGTCCCTGTGGAACAGGAGCACCAGGATGACCAGCACTGGGCTCACCTGCCTGGGAGGGAAACACTGGAGAAAACATCGCCCTGCTGGGCCAGTCCAGCCTGGCAAGTGGGGGAATGCAGGAGGGTGCTGGGGATACTGGGCATGCTGGGGATGTTTGGGATACTGGAGATGACAGGGATTTTGGGGATGCTGGAGATGCTGGGGATACTGGGAATGTTGGGAGTGCTGGGGATGCCACACCACACGCACACAGAGGGCTCTCAGACAGAGGAGCCATGGGGGTTAAATTAACTAGTCTCAGCAGAACTCAGAGAGCAGCTCCACTTCCAAAACCTCCATGGGGTATGAGTGTAGCCCTGGTAAAAATGAGACTGTTATGAATAATGCAGATTACAGCTTAATTATGCGTCTTGGGGTGGCTGCGCGTATTCAATGGGATTTTCTCCAAAATACTTCTAGACCTGAGGCGTGCTTGATGTCCCCTCCCCTGCACCCCAATGGTTTGTGTGGCTCTTTGTACCATCCTGGCCAGCAGGGGAGTCCTGTGAAGCCCAAGAAGCTGGGACTCCAAGCAGGATCTCACATCTCTGAGCCCCAGATCATTTCCAAAGCATCTCAGAAAACACATCCAAACCCAACATGCTACACTGGGGCAGCACTGTGAGGGAGGAAGGTGACAATACCATGGCCCTCCCCTGGCAGCCCGGTGATGACCCTGCTCTGCTCCCACCCCACAGGAGCCTTCCTCATCCCCTACACGCTGATGGCTGTTTTTGGAGGGGTGCCCCTCTTCTACATGGAGCTGGCCCTGGGGCAGTTCCACAGGACAGGAGCCATCCCCATCTGGAAGCGCATCTGCCCCATCTTTAAAGGTGAGAGCCCCCCCAGCCCAGGCCCCACGTGCTGGGGAGCAGGGCCATGCTGGCAGTGCCAGTCCCCACAGCCGTGTCCCAGGGGCTGAGCCTGCTCCTGGCTTTTCCCAGGCATCGGCTTTGCCATCTGCATCATTGGCCTCTACGTCTCCTTCTACTACAACACCATCATTGCCTGGGCTCTCTACTACTTCTACTCGTCCTTCTCGGGCACCCTGCCCTGGGCGAGCTGCGACAACCCCTGGAACACCCCTGACTGCACCAACTACTTCGGCAGGAGCAACGTGACCTGGACCAACTTCTCCAGGTCCCCTGCCGAGGAGTTCTACACGTAAGTCCACGGATGTGGGTGGTGTGTTAAAGCTGGGCATGTCCCTCTGGAGGCACTTGGGTCTGCTGCTTGGAAGCAGGTGCCTGGGAGCAGGCTGTCAGGTGGGAATGCTCCTGGGGAGCTCAGGACTGCCTGCCCAGGGTTGATTCTGCTCCCTGGCCGTGGGAATCTCTGCCTGCAGGAGGAAGGTCCTGGAGATCCATAAATCCAGGGGTCTGTATGACATAGGGGGGATCCACTGGCAGCTGCTCCTCTGCCTCTTCCTCATCTTCACCATCGTCTACTTCAGCCTGTGGAAAGGGGTGAAAACCTCTGGGAAGGTAAGGAGGGCTCCAGCAGCAGCCCTGCCCTGACACGGACGTGCCAGAGCCCTGGGCAAGAGGGACCCATCACTAGGTGGGGGTTTTGCCACTCACCTGACTGCAGGAAGAGAGAATATCACCTCCCTCCCCCCCTAGCCCCTGCTCCTCAGGGCACCCCGAGTGAGCTGTGCCAGACACAGAGAGGGGTTGGGTGCTTGGAGGTGCCATGGGATGAGGGCTGTGTCCCCCCAGGTGGTGTGGGTGACGGCCACCCTGCCCTACGTCGTCCTCCTCATCCTGCTGATCCGGGGGGCCACCCTGCCCGGCGCCTGGAGAGGAGTCGTCTTCTACCTGCGCCCGGACTGGGGCAAACTCCTGAGCACCGCGGTGAGTGCACGGGGAGGGGGGAAACCCACTGCCCCAGGGATGGCAGGACACAGACACCCTCCCTGGGACACCCACCCACCCCTGCCCATGGGTCCGGCCCCGCCACAGGGGATGGGGCCACTCGTTCCCACAGAAACAAGGTGCCCTGGACTGGCTCTTGGAAATGTAAATCCGTAATTGAATCACCCATCTCATTTTCACCGGGTTTTGTTTGTGCCGTGCTCTCGCCCCAGCCTGACAATGGGCTTCCTGTGGGTAATTACCAGGCAGCACTTGAGAATTCTCATTAAAGGTAATGAGGGCCGTGCTGCCAGCACCGAACCTGCCAGCAGGAGTGGGTATGGGGGTTTGGGGATCCCCTCAACTCCATCCCCCTTCAGGCATGGGCAAGTACAGGTGACACTGCTTAATTCTGCTGCTGCAGGACCGCAGGGTGGATAGCAGCTCCCTCCACCTCGTGACATTTCCTGGGGGGATGGGACAGGCAGGAGATGAGGTCTGGATGCATGTGCCAACACAGCCCCCATCCCTGTGCCATGGAGTGTCCATGCTGTGGGTACCGGGGGGCACCTCCCAGCCACATCCCAGCCCCAAAGACCCCCTGCCCTGCCCATTCTCCTGTTGCTCCTCCCGCCAGGTTTGGGTTGATGCTGCTGCACAGATTTTCTTCTCCTTGGGTCCTGGATTTGGAGTACTCCTTGCTCTGGCCAGTTACAACCATTTCCACAACAACTGCTACCGGTGAGTTCTGCAGCCACGGATCCCGGTGGTCACAGGGGCTGCACGGGCACAGCTGCAGCAGGGGCACATCCTGACAGCTCCTGGTCCCTGTGGCTGCAGGCTGAGCATCTTTCCCCATTTCACTGATGATTTTGGTGTGAGGGGCCAGACGAGGGAATGGGAGGCGGGGAAGGTGGCCAGGGCAGCTGAACCGGGGCGAGGGCTGATCTGGAGGGGGGGGATCTCCCTCCTTTCTGCCTTCCAGGGATGCTCTCATCACCAGTGCAGTGAACTGCCTCACCAGCTTCCTCTCGGGCTTCGTCATCTTCACCGTGCTGGGCTACATGGCTGAGATGAGGGACGTGGAGGTGGAGGATGTAGCCAGAGATAAAGGTTCTCATCCCTCCGGCAGCACCTTCCCCAAGCACATTCCTGCCCACACACCAGCCAGTGCCAGGGGCAGCCAACCAAGCCAGTGTTCCCTCCTAGGGCCAAGCCTCCTTTTCATCACTTACCCTGAAGCAATTGCCAACATGGTGGGATCCACCTTCTTCGCCATCATCTTCTTCCTGATGATGATCACGCTGGGGCTGGACAGCACAGTAGGTGCCTCTGCAGAGAGGGACAGCCCAGCCATGTCCCCAGGAGGGTGATGAGGGATGGGACGGGATGGGACGGGATGGGATATCCCCACTCTGCCACGGAGGGCGTGGATTTTCTTGGAGAGCAGGATTATCCCCACATCCCATTTCCCAACTCCATGCCAGCATTTCCTTTGCAGTTTGGGGGTCTGGAGGCCGTGATCACAGCCGTGATGGATGAGTATCCCCAGATCCTGGCTGGGAGACGGGAGCTCTTTGTCCTTGGCCTCATCACAGTCTCTTTCCTGGGTTCCCTGAGCACCCTCACCTATGTGAGTACCACTGGAACAGCCCCATCCCTGACCCCCACACTCCCACTCCTTCACCCCTGTGGGGTCTGCAGCTGCCCTCCCTCCTCATACTGTTCCAGGGGGGAGCCTACGTGGTGAAGCTGCTGGAGGAGTTCGGTGCCGGCTGCTCCATCCTGGCAGTGGTGCTCCTGGAAACCATAGCTGTGTCCTGGTTTTACGGTAAGAAACTGCCTCTGTCCTGGAAAACATCCCGTGGGCACCTACACAGGTGTGTAACCCTACACAGGTGAGTAAATCCAGGGACTGAGGGGCAGAAGACTCCTGGAAAGGGGATGGATGGTGTGTCCATGTGGCTGTCAGTGTTCCTGTACCCACATTCCAAGTGGGTCCCCAGGGCTGTGACAGCTCTCTCCTCTGGCAGGGATACAGAGGTTCTCCCACGATGTCAAAGCCATGCTGGGCTTCACCCCAGGGCTGTTCTGGAAGCTGTGCTGGGTCGCTGTCAGCCCTGCCTTGCTAGCAGTGAGTATCCAGGGCCCTCTGGACACCCTGCACAGGAGCCACTCTCCCCTCTGCTGCCCAGCTCCCTGTGACATGGATAACTCCCCTCTCACTTGCACGAGGTGACCAAGCAGCCAGGAGGGAGGACAGGAGGGCTGTGGGATCTCATGTCAGCCCTCCCTGCCTGTTCCCTGTGCTGCTGCTCCAGCCACGGACAATGCCATGCTGCCCACGGCCCCAGGAATGCAGGTCTCACCAAGAACAGGAGCTGGAAGTACATTTTCCAGCCTCTTCCACAGCTCCAGGGCAAAGATGGATGCTCACAAGTGCAGCCTCGTTCCATCCTCCTGGTCACGGTGTCCCTGGCAGGGCTGGCCACAGGTCCATCTCCATGCACGGGGCTGGATCCATCCCCTTTGAAATTCCAGCTCCCCCGGCACTTCAAAGGCTGCCGTTGGCAAGAGGCAGAGGGGTCTAATCTCACTGGATCTGCAGGAGAAGAGGCCTTGTGAGGATTAATTATGACTCTAAGCGCTCTGCCCTGGTTATTAAGAGAGGAGTATTATCATCAAAGCAGACAGCAAACGATCTTGTTTCAGCACAGGGACACGCAGCCTTCACAGGCCACTGTCTCACGGGGGGTCGTTAGACAGAGACCCCCAGCCCTCACCCAGCGAGGGGGGAGCCTGGGAGATGGCACTGACACATCCACGCTGGCCTGACGAGGTTGGGAGAGCAGCGGGAGCAGTGGGACACGGATGATGTTAATAGAATCATGGAATCACAGGCTGGTTTGGGTTGGAAGGGACCTTAAAGATCATCTTGTTCCACCCCCTTAACCTGATAACCTGTGGGATGAGCTGCCATCAGTGTGGGGCTGGGGAGATCATGGAATCAATTGGGTTGGGAAACCCCTCTAAGATCATCAAGTTCAACCATTCCCCAGCACCGCCAAGGCCACCACTAACCCATGTCCCTAAGTGCCACATCCACATGGCTTCTAAATTCCTCCAGGGACTCCACTGCTGCCCTGGGCAGCCTGTGCCAGGGCTGGACAAACCTTTCGGTGTGGAAATTCTCCCTGATATTCTAAACCTCCCCTGGCACAACTTGAGGCCATTTCCTGTTGTCCTGTCACTCATTACCTTGGAGAAGAGCCTGACCCCCACCTGGCTCCATCATCCTGTTAGAGTGTTGTAGAGAGGGAAAAGGTTCCCCCTGAGCCTCCTTTTCTCCAGGTTGAGCCCTCCCAGCTCCCTCAGCTGCTCCTCATCAGACTTGTGCTCCAGCTCCCTCCCCAGCTCCATTCCCTTCTCTGGATATGCTCCAGCCCCTCAATGTCTGTCTTAGGGTGAGGGGCCCAACCTGCTCACAGGATTTGAGGTCCCTGACAGCTCTGCTCCGCTCGTTACAGTTCATAGTCATCAGCTCCCTCCTGGACCAGCCACCCCTGACCCTCTTTGACTACCAATACCCCGAGTGGAGCACCTCGCTGGGACACCTCATCGGAGCATCGTCCTTCATCTGCATCCCCTTCTACATGGTGTACAAGCTCGTCTGGACACCCGGGTCTCTCAAGCAGGTCAGGAGCAGGATGGGCAATCCCACAGCTCCTGGGTGGGCTGGGGTGGGCAGAGATCCCTGCTCGTGTCAGCCCGAGACCCGGGTCAGAGCGCTGGGCAGGTGGTTGATGTGTCCTCAGCATCTTTGTTCACGTGGCAATTAAATCCCACCGGGAGAGCTGCCTGGGAAGCGCTCAGAGAGCAGAGCTCCATGGCAGGAAGGAAACCCACTGTGTTTTCCCTCTCCTGCTCTCTCCCTCAGCGCCTCGCTGTCTGCATCCGGCCGGAGAAGACCACGCGAGCCCCCCGGGCAGAGGTGGTGGGCTTGGCACCCGTCCTGTAGAGCAGCAGCGTGACTGGGGGGCACAGGGACTGCTGGGGCAGCAGGACAGCAGCTGCCACCGCCTTCCTCACCCCAAACTGCCCCTCGTGTCTCCCCCGGTGCCAGCGGCAGCTCCATGCTGTGCCCGAGCATCCCGGTGGAAGTGACACCGCTGGCACATCCTGGCAGACCGGAGCCTGATCTCACTTCTATCAGGAAACCTCTGATCCACAGCAGGGGGGACGGGACCCACCCCAGGGAATCCTCTGATTCGCAGCAGGGAGAATAGAACCCACCGCTCTGTCCCATGGGCTGGAAGCCAAGGGGCCAAACTCCCTGGGTTGGAGGAGAACCCCGAATTCCAGGACAGACAGAGGAGGAATAACCTCACTGGAAATGCCCATGGCTTGGCCGTGCAGACCCGCGGGTGGGAGCAGTGCATGTCTGTAGCTGTCCTGTGACACGGAAAATAAAGCTGATCTCGATGCTTGGAGGGAGAGGAGGCAGAGCCCACCCTTCTGTGTTCATGGAGTACCGGGCACGGCTGAGCTCCGGGATGGGCAGGGGGACACGGGGGCTGCCGCTGTCCTGACGTGCCAACACCTTGTTCTGCTACAATGGTCCCATTGGATGGTCCGGGATGGGTTCCTGGGCTGGGTCTCGGCAGGTGCTGCCTCAGCCGGGCGGGTCGGTGCCTCCTGACATCCCATCACGGCTGAGCCGGGGGCATCCAGAGAATATGCAGCCTCTGGCATTTCAAAAATTAAAGACTTTTATATATCTCGTTTTAAACCCAATCTTAGGTTAATCCTAGATCGGGGCAAAGCAGCCCCGGACTGGTGTGAACCAGCCACCTGCCGCGGCTCCCCAGTGGCGTCCTGTCGGTCGCAGGGCATCCTCGACGTTCCTCAGCGCCTTGGGGCCCGTTAAACACTTCCAATAACTCACTTTCACAGCGGCGGAGGCTGAGGGGGGCACATGGGGCTTGGAGGGACACGGAGCTGGGAAGGCTTGGGGGAGGTGCACTCGGGGATTCAGGGACGCGCCGGAGCCACACGTGGGGCGGAGCCGCTCTCGTTCCCGGACCCGATGCCGATCCCACTGCCGGTCCCGCTCCCTCGGCCGGTCCCCGGAAGGCCGGTGCCGGGGCGGGGCGGGCGGCAGGAAGGGGCAGGGCCGGGCCCGGCGCACAAAGCCCGAGGGGCGGCGGGGCTGGGGCCGCTCGGGCCGTGCTGTGTCGCGGCTGTCGCGATGGGGCTGTCGGCGGCGCGGGGCTGGGCGTTGTCCCCGGGCCCGGCGGAGCGCAGCCGGCCCTACGCGGTGCTGCAGCACCAGAACCTGGGTGAGGAGCGGGGGGCAGCGGGCACAGCCCGGCCGGGGCTCGGGAGTGAGTTATCGGTGTTTAATTAACGCTGTTTCTTTTCCCGCCGCAGTGCTGCTCGGCAGCATCCTCAGCGCCCTCCTGCTCACCATCATCCTCATGGCCATCTGCGTGTACCGGCCCGTGCGGCGGCGGTAGCGGAGCGGGACCTGCCGGGGCACCGAGGGAATGCTGCGTCCCACCTGTTCTCCCGTCTGGTACCCACCGTCCCACCCCCGCTCTGGTCCTCCCCTGTGGTAGCCGCTGTCCCACCGCCGCCGGCGATGCCCTGAGCACGCGGAGGTGGCTTTTCGCCCGTCTTGTCCCGCGCTGCATCGTGTGGCTCCATCGTGACTTTGCTTTCAGCGAGGGCCTGTCCAGGGGCTGGAAATCACACCCCAGCCCTCAGCGAAGGGACTCCTGGAGCTCCCGGCAGCGTGTTCGCTGCAAACTCGGCTGGCTGCGAGGAGGGTCTGGAGCAACGCCCCTTCCTCCCAGATTGCAGCGTTTCGGCGAGGATGGTCCTACAGGATGCGCTCCGGAGCATCCCTGGAGCGTGTGGGCGCCCGGGGCCTGGGTCAGCACAAGAACATCGTCCGAGGAGCAGGTCCACGCGCTCGGTCACGCCACGGCCACGTTTGTTTTCCCATTATTTCAGTTCCTGGTTTGAACGCTGAGTCTCGGGAGTTGGACAGGGCTTGGAGCAACCTGGTCTAGTGGGAGGGGGTCCCTGTCCCTGGCAGGGGGTTGGAACAGGATGAGCTTTCTGGTCCCTTCCAACCCAAACCAATCAAAAATGGTCCAAAGGCAAAGGTTCCGTGACCCACCACAGCGGTGGGCAGGGTGGAGGGGGTCTGGCACATTCTCCCCTCTGAGCAGAAACACCCTATCCTGGTGTAGCTGTTCAGGGCTAGGCTTGTCATTCCCAACATTATTTGCTTTAACTCTTGGCTAGATAGCCCCAAACAGCCTCACACCAAACCAGCCCTGCTGAACCTGTTTGGAACTGGGGTGCAGGTGAGCGTTTCCAGCATGTGCTGGTCACTGTCCTCCTGGAAACAGGAGCCTCCAAAGGTCTGCAAGCCAGGCAGATGCTGGGACCTGCCAGGCTCAGGATCTCTGGAATTGTTTGAGCTCCAGCCAGACCCATTTATGCATTTTCAGTAACAAATCCAAGTGTTTACACTGAATCCCACTCATACAAATGCTGCTATTTTGTTTTGCACTGCTAGAAGTAGTAACTGGATTTTACTAATTATTACTTTGGTATTTAACATAGGGGTGTTTTTGTTAGTAATTTATTTAGCGTTTTAAAATGTAACTTCCAGAAAAATTGTGTTGAGCTTTTCTCTAACCCCTTGTGCTGCATCTGAGGTGTTTTCCCTTCCATTTGAAGGACCACTGGCATTGAACGGGGGAATTTCTTTGCTGCTGGTTGGTGAAATGACAGGTGGAAGCTTCCCTAGAACAGATTGATTTCTTAATCCAAGTGAAACGAGAGTGGGGAAGCAAGGCAGCACTGTTCTATTGCTCTCTGCTCCTTTTTTTTGCTCACTGATTCCTGTATCCTTGATTTTTCTCAGTCCTTCATCTGCTGTAAAGCCTGGCCTGCAGTCTGTGCTGCTCACGGGGGTGGATGGTGAAGCTCCCAGCCACACTCCCTGTTCCCTGGAGCAGCATTCCTGTTTGCTTTCATTCTCCACTCCCTGCCATGCCTCTTTGTACAAATAAAGAGCTCAGTAAACAATCCAGACTCTTATTTATTCATGGATGTGCTGTTTGTTATTAACTGGCCTGCACTGTACAGAGGGAGAAGGCTGCCCCTATTCCCACCTCCAGTCACCTCACAGTTCCTACCCTGCTCTCAGCAGTGAGGGAATGGGAGGGAAGTGCTGGGGGAAGTTTTCCATGGATGTTCGTTAGCAAGGCGCTGTTATCAGTGCAATGAAAGCTCATCTTGCAAGCGTCGTGCAGTTACCAGCAGTTCAGTCATGAATCAGAGCTCAGCCAAAGCAGTGTAAGAAGGGTTTCCAAATAAAGAAGATCAGGAGTTACTGTTGTAAAGAGCCTTGAAACAACAAGTCAAAAGCACAGGGAAAAGCACAGTCTCAGCCCTGCTTTCAGAAACAAACAGCATGAGATTAAAGAATCTTTAAAGCTGGTTACAGTATTAGAACAAGCTCAAAGTATTTGTAGTGCTGAGCTTCTCTTTGCTATGTCAGCCTCCAGCTCCTCAGAAAGAGAAACTGTATTCAGCTGGTACACAGCAATAGTGGCATCAATATTAAACATACTCTGAACCCTCTCTTCATCTCTGTTACTCACAAGAAGATGCAAACAAAAATTAATAATCTTAACCCCCTGCCTTTCACTGCCTTAGATCTGTGTTGACCTGATCCCCTTTTTCAAGACAGGGAGACTCAAAACTTGGCTAAAAATGTCTCAAGAGTGATTCTGGGGACTGTGTGCCTGATTCAGACTAAACCAGAACTACCTTCGAGAATTTCAGAGATGATAATGTCACTTTAATGTACAAAAATGCCACAAAATACTTCTTAAAACAGAATCCAGATACCACATTAGAAAAAAACCCCAGTGTGTGGTGTAATGTGCTGTACCTTTGGCTGTATTTCCAGCACACACAGAGGATCCATCTTACGCTGTATGGGTTGAAAGTCAGGCTTTAGGAAAAGCAGCACCTAGGTGAGGGAAGCAGGGCCTTCTAGTTTAGCTGGAATGATACAAATGTGATAGGAAGCAAAAAAACGAAAAGCAAATCCCATTTATTTTACAGTCCCGGACTAAGAAGCAGTAGCATAACAAAACTTCAACTGAAAGTGCTCAATGTATTTTAGTTTAAATATAAACCCAGAACAAGTCAGCTTGAAAAATGATTATTTTTGCCTCTCCTGTAATCTGTGAAATGCTTAACAGAAGACAGGCACTGCCAGACAGCTAGGTCTGTAAAGGCAACAGCACTCTTTATTCCCTCTGGAGGAAACCTCCAGGGTTCCATCTCCTACTTCCCACCTTGTCAGGAGCTCCACATGAGGATTATTCCCTTTCTCCCCAACTGGGAGAGTCACAGTAATCCCCTTTTCAAAGAAAGGTGCAATTCCAACCCAGCCCACTGCTCCTGTGCAGGACAATCCCCACTCCTGCAGCACCCAGGAAGCTGTTTTTAGGGAATCAAGCTGTACCAGGGGACAACACCGGTATGGAGAGGCCAGTCCTAGTGCACACTGAAGGAATTTTAATAATTTCCTATGTAAAACAATGGATTATTGGTTTAAAATGGAGTTCCAAGTTACCAACTATCCCACTGGTTATGATCAAGTCCATTTTATAGTGCTTTTATACTGGTTAATTAATAGCTGGTCACCCAGAAGTGCCCTGTTTAGCCTGAGGAACAGGAGCAGGGTTAGGAGCAAGCTCAGAGCAGGGGTACCATAGGTTCCTCCACTCCTGCCAACCACAGCAGAGGAATATTGCTCACATTTAACAACTGTAAGGCTTTCCTGTGGCTGTTCATCGTGTACTTGTGGAGTGCACTTGAGAGTCACAGTGTGAGTACTGTAAACACTGACAGAAGTGCAGATAAAAGAGCTACAAACATCCTGTATGGCCAAAAACCTGAGGAAAGCTGGTTAAAACTGACCTGGGAATCGTTGCGAGACCAGTTTTAGGAGTGTAGGCCTAGTGGCTTGGTTTAAAATCAATAAAAACATTCAGATAAAAAAATAGATGTATTCACATGAAGGATGAGCATTGGGGTTTTAAAAAGCAACACACGTTTCCCTTCCAGATGACAAAACTTCTCTTCCCATAAGGACACATTAAAATCTCACCTGGATTCTTTTCCTGGTTGCATTTAGCACCCACACTCAGGCACACACCAAGTGATCCCAAAGAAGCACCTGTATCTATCCCTTATTTTCTTGCTGCCCTCTGACCACGGGAACGAGCTGGTTTGGAATCACTGCAGGAACTGCTGCTTTACTGGGCAGATGGTCCCATTTGAGGATCTAAAATTTTACTGGCTACTTGCTTTGTCCTTTTTCAGAAAGCACTAGTTTAATCTGGAGCTGTTCAAGTATAAAATTATCCCTCTTAAGCAGGAGCATGTGCCAAAATCCCAGTAACTAGAGGAGAGAGAACCGCATATATAAACAAAACTAACAGAAAACATCTGTCAGCATGAAGAACTACCGTGTGTGTGTAGGCAGGGAGATGCTCTCTCTAACAGCTGGAAGAAACAGGCAATGACTTTGAATTATTGAGAAATAATGAAGCAGATGAGTATTTCTTTGGTAAGTAATGAAGTTTCCCTCCTGAACTCCCCAAAAACCAGGTTTTCCAGCTTTACTGCAATCCTATATCCTGATGCTAAAGCAAAACTTCCATCTGCTCTTCAATAAATAAGTTTAGATAAAAGCATTTCCTTCAAAGCTAAGACTGCATGGTTGAGGAGCCAAATGCAGAGTCCTGGGATCTGAAACGCCCTCAAACAAAAATAAATCAGCTTTTTGTAGCTGTTGATGCCAACTTAGAAGGCAGGTGAAATGTTTCCTTAAGCAATCCAGGAGTGGTCTTCAGACTGACAGCCCCGAAAACCTTCAGTTTTACACGGATTTGGTCATCCTTACTTCAGGAGGTCACTGAGGAGTTATTTTTCCACAAGAGAAAGCTGTAGCACTTGCTGAAGCTCTGCATCTTCCTTTTCCTGGCGCTGCTTCTCCTGCTCCTCCTGCTCCCGGACAGACAATTCCATGGCAAGCTGCAAGTCTTTCTCAAAGCTGGAAGGTTCGCTGGGGCTGCTGCAGCGGGAGCTCCCCGAGCTTGTCATAAGGCTCTCCTGAAGTGCCCTGATGGAGAAAAACAACTTTGATAAGTAAAAGAGACAGAGCTCTTGTGACATTTCCTGCACTGATCCTTCCTGGCAACTGTTTTAGACCCACAAAGCTGAAAATCTCTCCCAGAAGACAGAAAACAGCTTGAGGATAAGAGAGCAGCTGTTCTCACATCTGTCAAATTCCCAGTGTCAAACCTGCTCTTTGAAGCTTTCAGAGATACCAACAGTTGTGTTTTCAATGGGCCTCTGAAAGCATCCTCACCTGGTTTAAAGGCAACATGGCTTCCCACATACAAAAGAACCCAGAGTTTCCTGGCGTGCACCAAGTTTTCTTTGCACTTAACTGCAGGAAAACCCGACAGACACCAGAGCATATTCTCATATGTCCATGAAATGTATGTTAAGATTTGAAGGATTACATAAAGATTTTTAAAAGAAGAGAAGAGCTGCAGAAACCAGGGAGGCCCAGTTTGGAGTCCTTGCTTCCTGGGAAAGTTAAAGCTGGAAGAAGCACAATAAGAGACCTCAGATTCTGTGCATCTGCTACCCTCATACACAAAAAACCCTGCCATATTGCTTCGTGCTACTGAGGTGGGTTTTTTTTGCTCTGTCACTGCTTGGCTGGATGTGAAAAAAGTGAGTTACCTCTGATACTGTATATCGAAGTCCTGGGAATACGCAACCGCTCCATTGGAATCTGCCCCCAATTCCTACAGATGGGGAAAGAGACAATTCCACAGCAGTTACCAGATCTGCAGAGCAACTCACTGAAAGCCACCCTTAAATCACTCTTACTTCTTCTATGAAATACATGCTTTTCATCTTAGAGAAACAAGTCCTACACCGGTTTCCTTCAGCTGAATCTGCACAGTCCTTGCCAAACCTGTTAATGCCCAGATTCCAGCACACTTACTCTATTTCCACCAGATTCCAACAAGCTCTGCTGGATGGCAAACTGCATGATCTCATAATCTTCATCCGGCACGTGTATGTTCCTGCCATCGTCCTGGACGTGGTAGGACTCTGGGATCTCAAACACCGACTGGTCCACCTCAAAACCAGCACCTACAGAAGCCAAACAAAGTTACAAATGCGGCAACAGTATTATTTCTACAAGCTGTGGCATAAAGAATTCTGATGAATGTTTATGCAAAATTTAAGTGCAAAAATCCAGATAAACTGCCTGGCTAAATAGACCAAGAGGCTTTGAAAGCCTGTGGCAAACCAAAACAGAGTGCAGAGTCCCTTTTTAGGATGCTGGGAAGTGATACACTTAATAAAAGCTATGGTGCAGCAGAGCACTGAGGTGCCTGAACTCTGACAAAGCCAGATGGGTAGGGGGAAAAGCTGCAAAAAATAAATTCCACAATGGCTCTTCTGAAGTTATTCCTCATAAACGGACTGCAGCAGCTCACAGGACAGAGAATCACTGGATATACACAGCCATGAGCATCTTACTCAAATGTAATCCACTTCTTTCTGAAGTCACTTACGGCAACTTTGAATTCCACTTCCCACAGCAATAACCTGCACCAGAATTTACAGCTCAAAACACTGAGGAGAGCTTTCTGGAGTGGGGTTAAGCCAGTCTGGCGGGCATGGAAGTGGCAGGATGGGTCAGCAGGATCAGTGTCACACACTGTGCACACAGTGCAGCTCCCCCTCAACTGTCAGTGTTTCATTCCCTGCCATTTCTCATCTCTCCTCTCAGTGCATTCCACTGACAGAGATATAAAAAGGAGGGTTCACTGCCTTTTTCCACTCCTTACCTGCTTCACACTGTGCACCTCCAGCCATCTGTGAGGAGCTTTTCTCAGCTGTCCTGCAGCTGTTGACATTTGCAAATGTAATTCGGGCATTCAGCACGTGAAACAGGGGAATCTCTGTAAGAAAAAAAGATTTCTGTCAAAAAGAGAACTCTCATTTGCTTCCACATCTACATCAGACTCTTACATGTTTATGGGATATATTCTTGTAACGACAGAGCACGTAGTAACTCACTTCACCAAGAAGCTGTCCTTAGTTATTCCCAATCTCTCTCTAAATCTCTTATTTTATAATGAGATTTGCCAAATTTAAGGCATCAAAGTTAAGAGGAAAGGGCTGGCAACAGCTCTTAATCCCTGAAATGACAATGTCTTTGAAATTATACTTCTGTACTGGTCACTCAGAATTTACGAAGATGCTACAATAAAAATTGCTGAATATTACCAATTTTGACAGGAAATCCTGGTGGAAAGTCCAGAGTGATGAAATCCCTAAGTCTGGCAAAATGAGCACTAGTTCTGGCCATCAGGTCGATGATCGGGGTGACTTGTTCCGTAAGAGACAAGGGGAACTTCTCACTCATCCACAAGGTTGCTTTAAATCTGAAAGAGAAAGTTGCATAAAAACATCCTAAATTCATGGTTTAGGAACATATGCAAAGCAAAACAGGCAGCTGGGCAGTAACAGGAGGTTACTAACACGTTACAGCACTAGCCAAAGTGTTTTCTTTGACTCATAGGAAGTAAAAATAGATTACAGCTGAATGCTTAAAGATCTTATGATTAATGGTGAAAGCTGAGAAAAAACACACTGGTATTTGTAAACGTGGTTTCCAGAGATTAGATAGCTGGGAAAAGACAAACCAGAAATAGTTAAAACGGCATTTCTCACTTCTGTGTTCGAATGGTGACTTCCTTTGGTCTTCCTATGTCTCTGCCTTTCAAATCAAATTCTGGGTCAAAGTATTCCTCCAGAGTAATAGCAGTGGGATTGTTTGTAGCAGCACACTCTGTTGTCTTGGTCGTACTCTAGAAGGAAAGAGAGGAAAAAAACAATGCAAAAAGTATAGAAGAAACAGAGAGTGGCTAATAAAAGAAACTTCCAAGTTACCTCTTGGGGAGTCACTCTCCTGCTCTATTTTACACAATTATATAATCTACACCAGTGACACCAGCCATAAATACAAGCTGTTATTAGACTGGTTTCTACTGAGGGCAAAAATGTCCATGTATTTTAGAGACATTTAAATGTTTTGAAGCTGGAAACCAACCAGAAATGCACACAGGAGCCACAGCATTTCCAGACCCCAAATCTGTCCTAAAGGCAAAACTTTGATAGCATGTTTGAAACTGAAGTCTCTAGGTCCACGTAAATGTGTAACCCTGACACAGAGCCAGCAAATCCATTATCTACAGTTCTTTAGTATGTACAGATGCAGGGATGTTTCTAAAGCCACAGAGAATCGTGGGATGGTTTGGTTTGGAAGGGACCTTAAAGCTCAACCCATTCCATCCCCTGCCATTGGCAGGGACACCTTCCACTATCCCAGGTTGCTCCAAGCCCTGGCCAACCTGGCCTTGGACACTTCCAGGGATGAGGCAGCCACAGCTTTTCTGGGCAGCCTGTGCCAGGGCCTCACCCTTCTCACAGGAAATATTTTTTTCAATATATCTCACCTAAATTTCCCCCTTCAGTTTGGAATCATTATCCACATATTTCAGAGCAGCAGGGGTTACGTGGTGTTCCTCTGAGGAGGTACCTGCTATTCATCCAGAACATTTGAGGGTTTAAATCAAACAAAAACATCCTCAGGGGAAATTTAAACCTCATAATCAAAACTGCTGCCAAAATAAGGAAACAAGAGGTGATTCCACACACCTGGAGTTCCTACTGGCACAGATCTCTGGGCTGCAGTGACTTGTGCTGACATCAGACACTCACCTGAGCACCGTATTCATGCTCCACTGTCCCCAGGAATGAGTCCAGGGGGTTCCTGTCAGCTTCAGCTAACAGGAGCAAAAACAAAAAACACTTATTACTATTAATTAGCAGCAAAATTTGCATACAGGCCAGGCTAACAGTCAGGCCTCCAACTCAAAGTGAAATTAGTTCCTATTTCCTGTGAGCTTTGCCAGGCAAGCCCAGGACCTACAACTGTCAGTATGGAACAGGTACAACACACACAATAGAGGCATAGATTTTAGTGGTTTCTGTGATTAGCAGACACCTTTATGATCCCCAGTGTCTCACTGTGGCCCCAGGGTAGGAGAATGTGCATACAAAGTTACTGGCTGGTCACCCTGTACTCTAATTTAAATACCAGAAGAAACTAGTGGACCAAAACAAATCAAAAATTCCAAGCAAACAAGGCCTCCGTGAATCTTGTAACCACGGCCGAAGCAAAGTAAAGGAAGGAATACATTCCAGAGTGGAAAAGTGCAGCCTTTTAAAACTGTCAATAAACTTTCAACAGGTTTTCAGGGCTTTTCTTTCCTCTAAATAGAGCTGGGATAAATACATTTGTAGGTCAGGGGTCGAGTATTGAACTCCCTCAGACACACAACATGGGAAAGTAAAACAAAGTCATCAAGAAAAGACTTTCCCTTGTCTGTCTGCTCAGTTCTGCAGTCACACAGAGAAGCTATCAGAGAGCCAAAAGGTCCTACTTGTTTCCAGTTGTCCTGTGGGAAAAGTACCTTTATATCTCTTCTTCTCCTCTTCTGTCAAGTGCTCCGTGCGGATTCGTGTGACCACGTTCACATTGTTGGCCATGTAGACCTTGAGGAAGCACAGGGACAAAACCCAAACAGCATCACAGGTTAAACAAGGGAGTTTTCTCCAGTAAAACACCCTGTGCACAGAACCAACTAAACAAACCTCAAAACTAGGCATTTCCAAGCTTGCTGGAAAGAAGAGATTTTAAGAGGGAATGGAGAAAGAAAATCAGATGCTTTTTCTAAACAGAGATCACTTATAAGACCTCCCAAATGACATTTAGTGACAGTTTAGTTCTGTAGGAATACTAATGAACCCCCTGTCCAACTGAGCAGTCCTGCACTCTTAGCAGGAAAAGCCTTCACATAAACGTAAAAGCTACTCAGAATTTATTCTTCTGCTAAGTGAAATTACAAAATGTAAATTATTGCACAAATTCCCAATCCTGGAGTAAACACAGACTCATGAATCAGGAAAATTAAATCTTGTGGTTCTGAACTCGAATTCCTACCATTGTAAGGCTGGTAAAGCCATCCTCAGAAATACTTCACTGAGGTGAGATCAAGGACAAAACCAGTGTCAGATGGAACCCCTCTAAGCAGCTGTGACTCAGGGGCAGGGGCTAATTTACGCAATCATGATGCAACTCATGGCATCAGGAGGCTGCTGGTGTCTTGCAATGCTGTTATCAGAGAGTGCTCAGGGCACTTCAACAGGTTCCTCGTATTTTACAAAGTGAAACAAAAGACAATGTTCAAGATTGAGTTAATGCCAGTTTTTGGAAGCGAAGGAGCACTGGCAGCTCTGCTGGATCTTCTGTCCCTCTTCTCCCCTCTCTGATCCCCCCTCTGCTCTATATCCCCTGCTGACATTCCTGCACACAGGCCCCAAACCCTCCCACAAGCCTGGCAGCCTGGAAGTTCCTCACCCCTGCTCAGTTCTGCTGGCAACACAATAAATCTCTCAGTGGGAATCTCAAGACCTGACATATTCAGGAAATACAGGCAAAACACAAACCCACTTCAGTTTGCTGTAAGACCTCTTAGAAGAACAGAACAGGCTTTACCTTGGCTTCATAACCACTGACACCTTCTGCTTTTTCTGTCTTCCAGACCCAGAATCCAGATGTGGTTCTGACAAGAAGTGAACACCACAAGTGTCTAAACAGCTACATTTCTACACAATCCCCGGCCTGTTCTTCTAAAATTGATTTTAAATAACATGTGACAGATTAATAACCCCAGATAACTGTATAAACACATGTAGTAATCAAGGAAGACACACTATACACTTTTATTTACAGCATTCATGTGAGATTGGACTTGTTAGCCACAAAATGCAAGTTCTTGTCTGTTGGTTTCAGCACATGGGTTTGGATAAAATACAAATTTGTAATGAGCCATTGAGTCAACCAATGATCTTAGAGGTATTTTCCAACCTTAATGATTTTATCTTGTTAATATGATAAACTGGAAGCTTTCTGCAAATGATTACTGGGAACTTTCTGCCAAGCAATAGTGGCAAGTTGACCAAACCAAATTTCTTTATCTAACAGTATGTAAAGTGATTTCAAATCTAGCCCTAAAAGAAATTTATTACCAAAGCTTTTGAGTTTGTTTTTAAAGCTTTCTTTCAATCCACAATATCAAACTTTTAATTTGTTAAGACGAACTTTGTACCTTACCTCTCAAAAGCAATGTTTTTGGTATCAAGGCACGTGCTAATAATTGGAGATGTGAGGCGTCTTTCCACACCTTTTCTGTTTGGTGTCATCGATCCCAAAATCAAACGCTTCATGTGCTGGGAAATCTCAAACTTCTCTGTCATAACGAACTTCTCGTCGTGGTTGATCACAAGGACCTCTGCCCAGCCCCCTGTGTCTGTTGGAAACACCACGTTTCAAGTTAAAAACCTTATCAGGAGTGCTCCAGAACAAAAAGCTGGGGGGATATGTTGTGTATCAAAGCCGGGTGGGTGTCATCTCACTGTATTTGCACTCAGTTGGGATCAAATTGGAGCTGGAGCTAAAATTATTTTTTATTTGGGAGGGAAAACTGAGTAAAATACTGAAGCAAAACTTTAGTCCTATCACCACATTTTTACCTTGGATTTACTGAAAGAAATGAAGCCATGACAAACCAATATCTCTCTGAGACTCTCATGAATATATGTACAAAACCCTTACAAAACTCAGCTTCAAGAGGTCTTTTTGTGCAAAATCAGATCCCTCATTGTGCTCCCGCAGTGCTTGGGGACCAGAGAGGCTGAAGTATTTACCCCCTCCCTTGAAGATGACGCTCCTCCTGCCCCTCTCCCAGGTCATGTTCTCGAAGCCCAGCAAGGTCATGTCCACGCGCAGCTTGGCCCCGCTCTTCCAGATCCGGCACACGTCACTCGGGCACACCCTGGAGAGCAGGGGCACTGCAGGGAATCAGGAGAGAGAGGGAAACAGGAAACAGTCAAGAGGTGCAGCACAGAGGGCTCCAGCAGCAGCCACATCCCTGACACAGGGATCATTACTCCAGATCAGGAACAAGCTCAGGGAAAAAAAAACACCTAACTTAAGCCAACACTTGTTGAGACCAAAAGATGTGAAGTGACATGAACCCCATCTCTAGCAGTCTACTAGTTTGATATTTGAGATATCAGCTGTGAGGCTTAGAGTTCATTCCTTGAAGGGAAAAGCGGGTACCTCCTAAGTACCCTGTGCATCCATAGATGAGATGTTATCACTTAGTCATGGATGGCCAGGGACAGGTAAACAAACCCCAAGGAAAGTCTTCAGCAATTGCAACAACAGCTAAACTCTCAGCTAAAAAACAGCCAACCAAATAAACAGGAAACAAAGAATAATTGTGCAACAAAAATACAAGAGGTTACTTTGAGAGGGAAAAGAGGAGGATTCTGAGGAGCAGATATTTCCCTGTGTATTTCGTGGGATGTTTGTAGCTCATTTCTGCAGCTTGTAAAAGGTAATGAGGAGCAGGATTATTCTTACCCCAGCTAGTGAACTCCCATTTCATTTCCACATAAAAGTCAGGAGTCTGGAGAAGGAAAACACTTGATGAATGCTTCATGAAATAGCTTGACATTCAGTGCAGTGTTTCTCATGACTATTTTAGATAAAGGAAAACAAAAAAAGAGCAGAACTGGAGAAATCCTAAGTGAGTGCTAAAACTGAAATTGAAACTGGCAAACACAAAAGCCACTGGCTGCCCCTGCTGCTTTCTGGGGGGCTGTTCTTCTTTATTATACTAGAGAGGTAGCAACACCTTCCAGATTCAGCCCTCAGTGTTGCAATCCTTAATCCTCACAACTAAGGATTTCAAAGTAAATAAAGTCAAGGAAAAACCTCCATCTCCCTCCCTCACTATGGAATACACAGGTCAAAACAAAACACAGTTACCCAGCTGATTGGAGTTCACTGAACTACTTGAATGAGAACAGCAGTGAATTCAGTCTGAAGTGAGAGGTTTACATGAAATATTTACCTCATTAATTTTCTGGAGTAACTCAGGAACTCCTCCAAGGGTCATGAAGGCCTGCTGGTAATCCCGATGCTGCAGGATCATCTGGACCATCTCTGGATCCCCTGTGCTGACCGCCTCGTGCAAAACTGAAAGAAACACAGACACTGCCTCGTTTCACTTTGCTTTCTAACCAAGATCCCCGTAACAGCAAAAAAACCCAGCATGTGCTGCTGAGAAGCATCACCCCGGGCTCCTGCTGCCCAGGCTGGCCTCACCTGTCCATCCCTGCGCGTTCTCCTTGGTCACATCTGCCTTGTGCTGCAGGAGGACTCGGGCAGACTCTACGTAACCCAGGGAAACAGCCAAGTGCAACAAGGTCCGGCCCCGCGGATCCCGCTGGTCAACATCCTGTTGGGTGTCCCAGAGAGGAGTAATGCAGCTCATCAGGGCTTACACAAACACAGTGCTAATCCAGGAGTCAATATTCCCTGGTATTCCCACGCACCCGTTCCCAAACACTCCTGCACTGCCCTTCTGCAGGGCCGTCTCGCTTCCCCACGGAAATAAAAAGAGAAGCAGAGCGGGGCCTATAAAAGGCGCAAAAACATCACTGTGGGACGCGAGTTCTCGTTGATGCTTCTCATTTCTTTTTCTGTCATTATTTCCCCCCCTGTCTCCCTCCAGAAGGGTTGTTTTCAGGAGGAGGTGGGAGTTCTAGTGTCCATCACCCCACAGTCAGCCAACAGCCTGAGACCCCACAGAGGGCTTAAATTGTACAACAAAATGGGGGAAAAAAGGGGAAAAAGAAGCAACAGGGCATACAACACGGATTTTGGACAGCACTCTAGGAGAGGATAGAAGCAGATGGTGTTTCACAAAGCACACACAGCACAATGAGGAGTGAGGGCATTCTCTACAAGTCACTAGAATAAAAAATAGACTACACAGGCACAAACATCCAAAACATGCAAGCACAACATACTCATACCTTACAAATTTTTCACTATTAGCTTAGAGATTTGAAACAGAAGAGCATCTATAACTAAAGGAAAAGGGGAAAGTCAATAGCAGAATGAGGAAAGAAGGTTATTGTGCATGTTAACAGGGTTATCTGACAGCAGCAAGTCAGAATATCACACACAGAGTGGGGAAAGCTTCAGTTTAAAGCATCTTCACTTCTGTGGTGGAAGGTTAATTAATTTGTTTCCCCACCTCTTGCAGCACCAACAGGGAAAGGGCTCTAAGGGTGTCCCCCCACTGCCTTTGCTGCTGTTCGTGGTCCCCACAGGCCCGACCCCCCTTTGCAGCTGGTGAGTGGCTCCAATCCCCTCACGTGCCCCTCCGGCAGCAGGAAGTTTACCCCAGGGAAGCAGGAGGAAACATATCTTTGGAAGACTTTAAAAAACAGGAGGTGTTTAGAAGCAGATAAAGGAAGTAAGAGACAGACACGACCCATGTCCACACGCTGCTGGCTTCCTCGGGGAATGAAGGGAGGAGCAGCACTCCCCAGGTGGGAGCTGCTGTGCTTAATGACAAACCCTCCCAGGTGAGAACGCCGGTGAACAGAAATAACTACGCAGGAGCAACGTGCCAGTGAGGTTGAAGAGTTTGTTAAGGCATAAGATGAAGTAAATTAGATAAAAAGTGACTGCATTCCGAAGATCCTCCCAAAGCAGGGCAGGAACATGCTCCAAGCAGGCGTTAGTAACTCAGGTGCACCGTTAGCGCTGCAGGTGACAGCCAGGAGGTGGCATGGCTGGTCTGGGACTCATGTACTTGTGGTGTCAGGTATAATTAATTAACAAGCTCTGCTCATTAACTGCACCCCACGCTAGTCCCTGTCAGAGCTCACCCACAGCAGGAGGGTTTTTGCTGTTTGAGCTCTGCTGCAGTTTTTCAGGCCATTTCCTTACGTCATTATGTCCCAGAGAGGGGACAGCCTTGTGTTTTCTACTCTCCAGCATGGAACAATGATCCTTTTTTTTTTTTTTTTCCACCAGAGATGCTGAAAACATTCCAGCCAGCATAAAAACTCTGTCCTCAGTCTTGGGCAGCAACGAATCTACAAGAACTGCTGGTGCTCAGCAAACCAGGGGCTGGTTTGATCTTTGGCAGCAGCACCTTTGCTGCAGGTTGACTTCCCACTGGGATAAGCAGCATTTATTGCTTTAATAAATAAACCAATGTCCATCACAGCTGCTCTTCTTGAGCTGTTTCAGAGACTCCTAATTCCTTCTAAAGAGCTTCTCTGCAGCTGCACTGGAATGCTCCGAGCAGAGTCTTGCAGATGCGAAGCCAATGTTTACTATCTACAATAAAGTATGTTCCTGAGCCTTCTTACATCCCTTCCACACCACAAATAAACAGGTAGAGCAGTGCAGGGATCCCTCAACATGCCCGGCAGCACCACCGAGGTGCCTGTCCCTGGCACAGCAGAGAATGGGAAGCACCGAGCTCTGCACTGCGCAGGAGCTCTTTGGGACCACCGGCCCCCCTTTCGGTCCCCCCAGTGCCCGGGCCCCCCTCACCGTGTCCTGCAGCTCCTGCTCCAGCCGCCTGTAGTCGTTATTCCAGACCAGGACGTGCAGGGGGAAGGCGCTGCCAGCCCCGCCAGGGGAGCTCATCCCGGCTCACACGTGGGCAGGGGGGAGCCGGGGGCACTCACTGGATTCGGGAGACCCCCCCAGTTACTCAAGCCCTGACTCCCCGCAGCTCCTCCTCTCTCTCGGCCCCTGTGAACCCTTCACCCCGCTCCAAGGGGAGCCCCATGCAAAACCCCACCCCCGGGGACGCCCTGCTCCGGGGAACCCCCACCCCCCCAGACCTCACACCTGGCACGCCTGGGGGGCTCCCCTGCTCCTGGTGATCCTGCTGATCCCCACACGCCTGGAGGGGCTCCCCTGCTCCTGGGCAACCCCTGGGCCCGAATTCCTGGGGATCTCTCCTGCCCCTGAGCGCCTCCTCACAGCCCCCCACTCCCCAGGGTCTCCTCCGTTCCTGGGGGTCCCCTGCTCCTGAGCACCCCCCTGCAGCCTGAGGGTCTCCACCGGGGAGACACCGCCCCAGCCCGAACTCTTGGGGACGGGGTGTCTTTTCCTCACCCTGAGCACCCTCACAGCCCGCACTCCCTGGCTCTCCCCTTCCACGGTGCCCCACACCCGTCACCCCCGGACTCTCCCCTGCCCCACACCCGTCACTCCCCGGGTCCCCCCGCTCTCCCCCCTCAGCCGCCCCCCTGGCCCTCCAGGGAGGTCGGGACGAACCACAGAGTGGCCGGTGCGGGGGGGCTGACAACAGTCCCCCTCACTCCGTCGCTACCGGCGAGTGCACGGAAAGAGGAAGCTCCTACTGCTCCCCCCCCATCCGCGGGCTGGAGGATGGAACGTCCCGCCCGCAGCTGTCCCACCGCTCCCCGCGCGGGGGGGGGCGGGGGTACCGCGGCGTTGGGGCGGACACGGCGCTCTGCGCTAGCTGCCATCCCCCCCACCTCCCCTCGGCGTTGGTTTCGCCCACCCGCCCGCCATGGCGGGTAAGGGCAGGTCTTGCGGGTGAGGGCAGGGCTTGCCAGGGAGCAGCCTCTTCCGCCAGGCTCCCAAAGCGCCGTCTCTCCCACCCTCCCGCCGGGAGGGCGCGGCGAGAGCGCTCGGCACTGCCGCGCTGAGATAGCGCTCGGTACGAGGCAGGTCCCTGCGAGGGGCTGGTATTGCAGGTTGCCAGGAGTAAAGATGGCGGCGCGGGGCGCCGAGCGCCGGCGGCGCGGCGCCGGGTGAGGCGGTGCGCATGCGCGGTGCCGGCGCGGGGCTGGCGGGGCCCGTTACCGGCCCCGCTGCCGCTGCCGGTCCCGGCGGGGCCGCGATGGCGAAGCGCCTGAGGAGCAGCGAGGTGTGCGCCGACTGCAGCGCGCAGGGTGAGCACCGCGCCGCCCCCGCGGCACCGCCCCTCCCGGGGCCGGGGTGTCACCTCCCCCGTGAAGGGGCCGCGGTGGGTTGGGTGGGAAGGGACCTCCGAGCTCCCCCCGTCCCACCCGCTGCCACGGGCTGGGACGCCTTCCTCTCGGAGCGGGTCGCTCCCAGTTCCGTCCAGCCTGGTCCTGGTCACTCCAGGGTGGGGGTAAATTGCGTGTTGGAGCGCCCGGGTGCCGCCGGCACCTCCCAGGGGGCTGAGGGGGTAGAGCCCCGGGAAGGTCCTGTGGGTATCCGGCTGAGCAGGGGGACACCTGGGGCTCCCCAGCTCGGCAGGGATGAGGGCTGGCAGAAATACCCCTCCCAGACGCGGCTGACAGGTTGGGAGTGTGTCGCTGGGAGGGACGGGTCTGTCCTGGGGAGTTGGGGGGGTGGGAGCGGGGTAGAGGTTGGGGCCATTCCGCCCTTCCCGTGTTCCAGGGTCGGGAGTGGGTTAAGCTGAGCCCTGTGCCATGGCCGGGGCTGGGTGTTGGTGTCCCGGACTGCCAAGGAAAGTGGTGCTGAGGGCTCTGACAGACGCGGGTCGGGCAGGCTCAGAGCAGCATCTGCCGTGTGTTGACACGTCTATCACTGCAGATTGGTTTGGAGCTTATGGAGACAGATCTTGTCTTCAGAAAGGCAGTTCCATCTCCTGACCATCTGTAGTTCTGCTGCTCTTACATCTAAAACTGTCCTGGTTAATTTTTTTTTTATCAGGTTGTCTTTCCTTCTCTCTAGTTTCTGCTGTTTGTGTTCTGTCGTGGTTTTTCCAATATAATTAATTAATTATGTATGTACTGAAGTGAATTAAAACACTGTAATGTAGTTGATGTTTGAACGGTGAGAAGATAGGATGTGGGAGAGGGAAGAACAACTTGTATTAAATGGGACTTATGTTTAAAAAAAATAGAATAGTAAAAATCCCAGTCTTCTTAGAGAAGAAATTCTCCCCTGTGAGGGTGGGAAGGCCCTGGCACAGGTTGCCCAAGCTGTGGCTGCCCCTTCCCTGGAAGTGTCCAAGGCCAGGTTGGACGGAGCTTGGAGCAACCTGGTCTGGTGGAAGGTGTCCCTGCCTATGTCAGGGAGTGGGACTGGATGAGCTTTCAGGTCCCTTCCACCCCAAACCAGTCTGGGATTCTGTGACTCTACTTGTGTCTTCACAGATACCAGTTCTGTTTCTGCAGTAAATAGATCTGGCATCTCTCACGCAGGCACTTGTCCCTATCACACAAGGGAGCCTATCTATGCTTTTAAACATCAGGGTGTTCTCAGTCAGATAAAGCTGTGGGACTGTTTGTGTTCCTTAAGCTCGTCAGGTTTTCAGAATCACTGTTGGGACAATCCTGAAACCCATCCCTTTATTGTGTCATGTCGTGACATGACAGCATTGTCTGGTATTTATTTATTTATTTACTACAAATCTGCTGGCTGATCCATGGATGTAAGGAAACCTTAATTTAATCCTTTCTTAAATAAAATAAACTGTTTCTTTCCCTTAAGCAGAGAAGTTTGTCGGGGGATGCTGGGGGGCTGCGTGTGGGCTGTGTCAGGAGCCCTGGGAGCTGCACCAGGTCGGGTGTGCCTGACACCTGCATTAATTAGTGCTTCCCCTGGGACTTCCTCAATACTCCCTTTGTTTCTGTGACAGAATGTGGAGAGGTTTCTTTTACACGAGCTGATCTTACCGGAGCCCTTCTGGTGCACTTCCTATCCCAGGCAGGAGTTCACTCAGACCCGCGGCTGGGCTTGTCTTCATCTCGCGCTTCCTGTTTTGAATCACCCTGCAGGTTCCTGAAAGTGCTCGGCCCAGGCTCTGCAGCCTCTCCCCTCATGTCTTCTGTCTCAAAACCAGTGTGGGCAGCAGGACCAGGGCAGGAATCGTCCCTCTGTGCTGAGGCACCGTGACTGCTGTGTCTGGTTCTGGCCCCTTGCGGCAGGAGAGGCATTGAGGGGCTGGAAGGGAACTGAGCTGGGGAAGGGTCTGGAACACCAGGAATGGCTGAGGGAGCTGGGGGTCTCACCCTGGAGAAAAGGAGGCTCAGGGGGGACGTTCTGGCTCTCTGCAATTCTCTGACAGGAGGGTGAAGCCAGGGGGTGTCGGGCTCTGCTCCCAGGGAACAAGGGACAGGATGAGAGGAAATGGCCTCAAGCTGTGCTAGTGGAGGTTCAGGTTAGAGATGAGGAGGAATTTCTTCATGGAAAGGGTTATCAGGCATTGGAAGGGGCTGCCTGGAGAAGTGGTAGAGTCCCCATCCCCGGAGGTGTCCAAGGAACAACTGAATGTGGCACTCGGTTCTCTGGGCTGGTTGACAAGCTGGAGATCGGTCATAACGTGGACTCGATGGTCTGGGACATCTTTTCCAACCTAAATGATCCTGGGATTCTGTGTATTTTGGTACTGGCTTAAGCATATTCTGATCAAATCCGTTACTGGATCTCTCTTAAAAATTACTCAAATTCCAGCACAGATGCTTCATTCCAATAAATTTAAACCTGAAATATCCATTTTCCCATAAACTAAGAGCACTTCCTGCTTCTTCAGCCTGCCTAATACCACATTCCTTCTCCCTTTTCCATCCCCATCTGTTCTTTGGAATGAGTAAATGGTGCTAAGCTGGGTATGGATTGAAGTGAGGGGCCACAGATGCAGGAAGCGGTGTTGCAGTGCTTTACTTCCCTCTTTTTGATCAATGTTCTCCACTATACAAGGTACTAAACCCATTCTGCTCTGTGTCCTTTGGGCTCCTGGAGCCTTTGCAGGAGCAAAGAGCCTTCTCTTGGCCCAGTGTGCCCAGCTGCTCAGTTTCCTTGCTGAATCCATCTGTTGTCTTTCCTTTTGTTTTCCTTTTATTGCATTTATTTGCATCCCACTGTCCACATTTCCAGCAGTGCCCGTTTTTGACAGACTCTACCTAAATACAAACCCTTTCAGCGATGTGATTTCCCATAGGTACAGTGTACAAGCTGAAATTACAAGCAAGGCCTTGGCTTTTATTCTTCAGCAGAGTCTTTTTCTGCTATGAAATGACCAAAGAAACAGTGGCTGAATTTATCGGGGTGATTTGCTGTTGTTTGGGGCCAGCTGAGTTGAGTTTTGGGGTGGATGTAAAGAAAACCCCCAGTGCTGACTGTTGGTTGTGCAGTGAGTGATGCTCAGGAGCAGCCTGGGAGCAGTGACAGGAACGGGAAAGGGAAGGATCTGATCTATGTGTGATGAGCTGGGCTCTAACAAGAAGGGACCAGGCTCATTAATCTGGAAGGCTGCCTCAGTTTGAGTCTTTAGGTTACAACAGATACCTCTCACTTCATTGATGTTTTTTTTCCTTCTTGGAAGTGAAAGCTGTTAAAATAATGGAATGATTTAACAAGGAGATTGTAATGCTTGTTATTAATTTTGTTTTGAAATTAAGTTAGGGTTTTCCTTAAATCATCTGCTTTAATTGGACTCTGGGCTGTGATGGTTATCGTGGGTGAATAGGTGCTCCCGTCCCTCGTGGCCCGGGGTCCAAACAGGTTTGCCTGCATTGCCTTCAGCACAGAAAACATCAGCTCTGCTCAGAAACCACAGCTGTGATCAGATCTCATGTTCAAGGATTCAGCCAGTTTGTTGCATGGGTCAGAGAAGCCTTTTCCCTGATGCACCATTGCTCAGATGTGTTCTGACAGCACTCAGAAGGCCTCTCATCAGATACCAGGCTCACGTTGTACTCGCCTATTTGGCCCCAGACTCATCTCTGCATTTGATATTAAGACCTTTCCAAAATAAAAGAGAATTCCTTGATTTCCTTTTTTGTTCTCCTGCGATGTGCTAGGTCAGGAGCTCTGTCTGGCTGCTCAGTTGCCCGTTCCTGCAGAGTTCTGGCACGTTGAATTTCATGTGACACAGGCAGAAATTGGAGTTTCTTCTGGAGACTGAGCTCCGAGCAGCCAAGGGACCTGTTTGGTGTCCTGTTGGGCATTTATTGTTTCAGCCTGATGTACCATTCCTGCTCGATTTTATGCCTTCTGATGTTTGAAGCTCCGTAATTGCTCATATGTATTATTTACTACTTCACCTCCCCTCAGTTGTCTTTCTGTGTTGCTTGTAAGATGATTCGGTTTGGATCTAACGAGAGATGAAGTTATTTTGCTTGACAGTTTGGGATTTTACTGAGCCTTTGACTTGACACGTATGTACCTTTTTTTCTTTGATTATGACACTCTCGAGTGTTTTTATTATTTAAAGTGAAAGTTGAAGGAACATTGTAATAATATAGAAGTGAAGAGTGAGTAGTAGGGGAAGAAGCCTGACTGCTGTTCCCACTTTGTGTGTATGGACTGAATGTTTTTAAAAAAGCCATAAAGATTTTTGTGACAGGTTTGTGGTGGGTTTTTTTCCCCAAAATAAACCAACTAGAGTTTTTCCAAAGAATAGGTAGGTGCTGTTGTTAGGAATGTGGGGACTACATGAAATACCAAGTAAAGCACTTCAAGGCGGTGATAAATGCAGTGTCCTGTTATGCTTGGAAAGGAAACTATTTTCATCGGAAGAACTTCAAGCAGTGGGGTTTTTCCCAAGTTTCCTCAGTGTATCTCCTCGCTGTCCTGGGACTCCCACATGCCCCAGGAGTTCAAGGGCTGGTGTTTCCCATTTTCCCAGCACCCAGAGCCCCTGGCTGTAGCATTTACAGGCTCACACAGTGGCCAAGCAGAGAAGAAGGCAGAGCTCCTCTTTTTAGAGTCTGTGTTTGAAATATAAGGTCGTGTTGCCTCCTGTGTTGTAATTAATGTGCTCTTTTCCAGATCCTTGCTGGGCATCCATAAACAGGGGAATTCTGATCTGTGACGAGTGCTGCAGTGTCCACCGGAGCCTGGGCCGCCACATCTCCCAAGTGAGGCACCTCAAACACACGCCGTGGCCTCCAACGCTGCTGCAGGTAGGAAGGAAAACTGTTTTCCTGTGTTAAAATATCCTTAATGTATCCTTTGGATATATTGATATTTTTTTTATATCACTAAACTGTTGTTTAGGAGGGGCTGGTCCTCTTAATCTTTCATTTTCTAAGTTAGTCTCCTTTTGTTTCTCGTTTCCTATGATGGGCCACTAATACCACCAGACCACTGAAAACAGAATGGTCTCTGCCTTTTTAATTTGATACCTTTGCTTTGGAAGGTCACCTCAGCTTTTCTTTCACACCTGTGCAACAGATCTGCATCAGCTTAAATTTTCAATATATGGCAAGAATTTCAGTAGAGCTGCTGTTGGGAAGAGCAGGGAATTTTAAGGGGCTTCTCACTACATTCCACATCATAACCTCCTCAGCATGTGCCCAGTTCTGATATCCCAGGAGGTTCTGGATGCTGGCACACAAAATGGGAATCTCTTGGCTTGATGTCTGATTGGAAATAATTACAGATATTTGATTAGTGCAGCCAGCAGCGCAATGTCGATGCCTGTGTGTGTATCCTGGGTTTCAGATGGTGGAAACGCTGTACAACAATGGTGCTAATTCCATCTGGGAACACTCTTTGCTGGACCCTGCCTCTGTCATGAGTGGACGGCGCAAGGCCAGCCCGCAGGACAAAGTGCAGTAAGTGGGAAATGGCAGAATTGTTATTTTATAGAGCTGTAATTATTTTATTCGGCAGTGACAGAGCAGCAAAGAATCCATGGGAACCTGTGTGTGTTTTGTTGCTAGAGGAGAACAAGACTAAACTAGTTATTTGCTTACCTGTTATTATTTTTTCTTTACTTTCCAAGGATTAATTTTTTTTAATTTATTGCAAAAATTCATTGCTTGAATTCCCTGAACTATTGTTTCCTGACCTCTCACTTTTAATAGTGAATAGTCTTTGAATCAAAAGACTTTTAATTCTCATGCCAGGTGCTTCAGTTTTGTGAATGCTGCCAACTAAACTGAGTTTGGCTGAGGAATTAAGCAAAAATTGGGAGATTTCTGTCACTGATTACAGTGCTTCATTTTAAAATGTAAATAACTGCGTATAGCAAGTATAGATCTGTAGTGGGCATAATTTTCTTTTAAGAAATACACACCACATGCCATGGTCTGCAAATACTTTGATATTTTTAACAGAACTTTGCATAGTCAGACAATCTGCGCTGGGTTGTTTTTTAGTGAAAGTATTTTTCCACGTCTGACTTTGCCACTGGCAAGGATCTGATTCCATCTTCACTTGTGGATTTTCCTTTTTTCTGGAGCATCTGTATTACTATGAAAGCACTAATATTTCTTTCCTTTCCCTTCTGTTGCCTGGGTTTCTGTTTGCAGTCCCAACAAAGCCGAGTTCATTAGAGCTAAGTATCAGATGTTAGCGTTTGTCCATCGCCTGCCGTGCCGGGAGGACGACAGTGTCACTGCCAAAGACCTCAGCAAGGTGAGGGGGGCACCTGCAGGGACAGCACAGCAAACCTGACTCACTTCAGTTAGCTGCTTTTGATTCAACTACTGCAGTTTTTCTGCACTATTGCATAAATAAATAGAGCTTAACTTCACCTTGAAGCCACTTTTTTTTTTTGGTAATACATATGGATACTGGAGGTGATGACTGAGAGGCATTAATTTAGGTTAATTGGAGAAGAACTCTTTGAACACCGTTTCCTGAAAGGATTACTGAATAGCAAATGGTGATTCACAGTTGTTGCTGCTGTATTAAATATAATCCTGCTTCTTTTCCAGCAACTCCATTCCAGTGTGAGGACAGGGAACCTGGAGACCTGTTTGCGACTGCTCTCCTTAGGAGCTCAAGCCAACTTCTTTCATCCCGTAGGAACACTTTTTTCATTGTTTTGATAAACAATCAATTATAGCTCAATCTTCTACTCAGGCCTGTTGATTAAGCAGATACTTACCTTCATCCCTTGTAGGAGAAAGGAAACACCCCTCTCCACGTTGCTGCTAAGGCGGGACAGACTTTGCAGGCAGAACTGTTGACGGTTTATGGTGCTGATCCTGGCACGCAAGATTCCAATGGAAAAACTCCGGTTGACTATGCAAGGTAGAAGCTCTGACATGTATTACCTGATATTCATAAATCACATGAGGAACCTGCTTAGATACATTTCTGTCCTGAGAATAATCTGAATGTTAAATGCTAATTATACTTTTTCTAGAAAGAGTGGAGGCATAAAGAATATAAACAGGCATTTTCATCATTTCATAGCCCGTGTTCTGGGTGCTTGAGACAGTTGTGATTTCAGTGACACAGGCTGAGCTGTGCCAGTCTAGCAGCTCTCAGAAAAGGGATCTGAGGAGAAGAGTTTTTGCCAGCTCAGCCAGCTGAGTAGGCTCCAGGGGTGTGGATTGACTCAGGAACTGCTGTGGGAAAGGGCTGAACTGCACAGATGGGTCAGAGCACATGGGGTGGAACCAGGTTGTGGGTCTGTGCTGGGTTGTTCTAAATCAAATTCTCTGACCATTTTTGATTCTGTGTGTCTCAATGACTGACTGATGTCCCCTCTGTGTGTGACCCAGACAAGGGGGGCACCATGAGCTGGCAGAGCGGCTGGTGGAGATCCAGTACGAGCTCACAGACAGGTTGGCTTTTTATCTCTGTGGCAGGAAACCAGGTAAGCACAAGGAGCTGCACTCTGAGGTCTGTCTGTTTAGTTATAGGGTAGTTCAGCCTGTGGTGTATGATGTTTGTGTCAGTGTTAATTCACTTTTTATATCCATTTCAGATATTCTAATATTTATATTCTCTATAAGTTACACAGGAAGAACCAAAGAAAGTATAAGATGCAAGATGAGTGATGATGCATTTAAATTTCAGTTAAAACTGCAAGGTTTTAAAGATACCTAGATTTAAAATTAAGCTCCTTTCTCTTTTGCCACAAATGCATGTTCTATATATAAACTGTAGAAACTCTTCCAAGTAGTTTCTTGCAATTGAAATGCAAAAGCAGGGGAGTGTTAATTAAATGGGTTCCTTTTGAACACAAGCACACTTACAAGTTTTTAGCCATTAGGTGCCATAAAGTCACCTATTTTAGAACTTAATATTCTTTTTTTAATAGAATTTTAATACAGATAATAAACCTTAAATGGAATCTTTGATAACACCAGGAAACTGTTGTAGGAGCCTGCTTTTAAGACTTGCTAACTCTCTGTAATTGGAAATTGGGTAATTGCATGCAAGATAAATTATTCTGTGTTTGCCTTTTGCTTATATTCTTGAAAATGATAGACCAGTACCAACCTAATAAAGTGCAATTTGTTTTCAACTCTAGAGCACAAAAATGGGCAGCACTTTGTTATACCTCAGATGGCAGACAGGTAAGTTGCTGATTCCGTGGAATGTCTGAAAACATCAAAATAAAAAACCCCCTAATGATTAAATTTAATTATCTTTTTAAAGCGCCTTTTAAGCTTGTTGCCATTCCAGCTTTTTATGTGTGCCTTTATTAATTTTGCAAGCTTTTTCTTTCCTAGAAAGAATATTGTCATACAAACAAAATCAGAAAATTATAGAAGTTTGCTGTATTTGTTAAAATGCAGGGGGAAGGTGAGACAATTCTATTACAGGAACACACATGGGAATTCCTAAGAAACAGATTGTGTAATAATTTAAGGAACAATTGAGGTCGTTTCCTGATTTTTGAAAGTAATATTTACAAGAAAGTTGTGTTTTCCTCTGGAAATATTTATACTTTTGATCATCTGAGTGTTCTTAAGTTTTGACTGTGAATCAATGAAATAATATTTGTACCAAACAAATCAAGTATTAATTACAAGTCCCTGTTTCTCTTTTCTCGCTGTGCAATTGGAAATAAGACGGCTGTAAGTAAACTACTGTCCAACCTACTGCTTGCAAAATTTCTATGAAGAGCTTTAGTAAAATTAAAATTATATGGGTAAAAACTTGTGGGTATTCATATTCCAAAGGATTTTTGTGATTCTTTTGTTTTAAATTTAAGATTGTTGTGTTTGAAAGCTTACAAATATGCTAATCGTGACACTATATTAGTAACATCAGTGTGTTACAAGTGATACTAAAAATACTAAAATGTTAAGGGGTCTCAATAAAAGTGACATTTTACTCACTGAGTTACTGGAACACAGAATTTGTGTTTAAGCCCTGACATGCTGTAGATGTAATGATCACATCTTGTTTTCATAGCAGTCTGGATGTATCAGAACTGGCAAAAGCAGCTAAGAAGAAGCTTCAGTCTGTAAGTAAAACTCCTTTTCTAGACATGGCAAACTTCTCACTTCACCTTTCAGGCTTCTTAGCGCAAGGATCTCTTGAACCACCCACTGCAGGAACAGTTGGAAACACAAATATTTTGTGGGCCTTCACTGTTCAGTTATGCCCAAATCTACAGTGGTGTTTGATACTTCATTTCCACGGTGGCTCTGCTTCACCCAAACACACGAGGTCTTTTTGTGGTGAGATAGAAGAGAAAAATCCATTAACCAGTAAAGAAGTGTAGAGCAGAATTGTTGTCTCTGTACCCAGAAATTGGGTGATCATCCAAGTCTGCTCCATGGATTTACCTCACTGGGCAGGCTGAGAAAGGAGCATTTCTATGAATTATATAGGCTGAAGAAAAGAGAGCAGAGTTGTGCTCTTACATTTTCTCTGTGACACAGATATTACTGGGTTTAATTTATTTTCAAGCTGTAATTATTCTCTTCCACCCTTAGCTAAGCAACCACTTATTTGAAGAACTTGCCATGGATGTGTACGATGAAGTTGACAGGAGGGAAACAGATGCAGGTGAGTGAGGCTTTCTGGAATGAAATAAAATAAATCTGAATTGTTACATTACAAAAAGGATACTAATCCAGCCACATGTTCTGTTGAAATGCTTCTGTATTCAGTAATTACTGCTGATGGGAGTTTCTTTGTCTTGCATTGTGTGAAGGGGATGTTAATTCGAAAAATCCTGTGTTTTTCACAGAGTAGGGAACTCTCTGGGGAAAAAGCCTTCCTTTGAATTGATTGTGTTTGTGTTTGAAATTGGAGTCTTTTATTCTTTGACAAGAAATGCTGTCAAATAATACAGGAAGGTTATTCCCTGTTTTTGTTTTTTCCCTCTGGAGCAGTTTGGCTTGCAACTCAGAATCACAGCACACTTGTGACGGAGACCACAGTGGTCCCTTTTCTTCCCGTAAATCCTGAATATTCCTCAACCAGGAATCAGGTATGAAATCTTCTTAATACTGTAAAAATAACCTAATAGGCCAGATAATTTAGTAGGCCTAAGGAATATTGCTTTACTGTATTTCATTTTGTAGAAGAGTTACATCTACTTGGAAAGAAGTTAAAATAATTTCCATTTACCTTTTAAATCACAGTTTTTGCAATAAAGGTAATTGAATAGTTGACTCATTTTAAGTGTATAGTCTTAGTTTTTCTGGGAACTCTGCAGTTCATCTAATACAGGATGTACTTTTTTTTCCTCTGCATTATTCTGTAATTTAGGGAAGACAGAAACTGGCTCGATTTAATGCCCATGAGTTTGCTACACTGGTCATAGATATTTTAAGTGATGCCAAACGAAGACAACAGGGGAATCCTCTCACTGGTTCCAAAGGTGAGTTGTCAGCTCCTCTGAAGGCAGATCCTCAGTAGTTCAGTCACTCCCAGAACCCTTTCAGCAGTGCTGTGTCAATGGAGAGAGAGAGAGAGAGATTGTTTTTATAAATAGAAACTAACTCGTGCATATCAGACTACTGACAACAGGCCACCAAAATAATGCCCAGATACAGAAGATTAGTCCAGTAAAGTTGCTATTTGTAACACAAATCATGGGGGATATGTGCCATTTAGGAACATTCTTTTGTCATGGCTGTGATTTTCGTAATAATTTGATAATATTTTCTGGAATACTCCTGAACAGTGCAAGAGTGATACTTGTTTTGGCTGGCAGCTGGGATAATGGCAGGGGTTTAGATGTTGGAATTTCTGACTGCTCCCTACCTGCGGGACTTGGCTGTAATTTAGATCTTATTGCTAATTCACCTAATAAAAATGTTTCTTTTCTGTATTTCTTGAGCATGACAGATAGCAAAGATTACAAATACTCGCATTAACAACAAAGACAGAGCCACAGTTCTAGCCATGATGGTATGAAATAACATTGGAGCACTAGTTCTCCCTCTGGAGAGAAAACACAAAAAAATCTTTTCTAGCTTTTAATTTTTCCCTATATTTTTCCATTTGAATGCTGACATTCATTTATCCAGTATAGTCTGTTGGGTTTATTTAATATGTGTGAATTTTATTGAGCTGTTAAAGCGTGATTCTTACCACTTATTTTATTTGCCTAAACACTTAGAGGAAATGAAAAGGCAAAACCATCAAACTAGTTTTGAACAGTGGTAATTCATACCTCTTAGGTGGATCTAAATTAATTTTTTTTAAGTGTGCACTTCTATTTCTTCTCCAAACTCCCTTGTGTGTTTTTTAATGTGTTGATCTGCAGAAAATGTGGAACTGATACTCAAATCAATCAGCAATCAGCACAGCAGTGAGAGTCAGGATAACGACCAGCCTGATTATGACAGTGTTGCTTCAGATGAGGACACTGATCTGGAAACAAATGCAGCTAAGTCAAACAGACAGAAGGTAGGCTTGAAATAGTGATACACACCCTAAATGTTATTCATAAAGGGAATCTGCAGTCAATCCTTCTCCTTGTGAAGGGATTTAACTTGCATAAATGTTAGAAAATGGATTTTTAAATTAATTTTCTAATTAATTTCATAATCATGCCTCAGTCTGTGAATTTGCTAATAAGATTAGGTGTTGTGACTTGAGGAATTTTTATTTAAAAAAAAAAAATTTCTCTAGAAAAGTAATGTGTGTGTCTGGAGATAAGATAGAGACCAGATTGCAGAGATGAAATAATTGCATGTACCAAGACACCCTCAATCGGTGATTCCATAGTATTTCATGAAGTTATTGCTTCCTACTGAAGAAATATTTACAGGAGACCAATGTGAACAAGTCGTTTAAACCATTCCTGAAAATAATGCAGAATGGTGAAAAGGGGACAGTAGACCTATTAATTCTGCTTTATTTTTCCCTGGTGATATGCACACTGGATATTTAGCAGTCTGTCTTTTATGACTTTCCAGTTCTTTATTGCATTTAAAAAAATCCTTACAAAAAGAGTGTTTTTTCACTGAAATGCTGAGACAAATATTCTTAGAGGAGCTAAGGGTTGATTGACAGCAGATTTCTTTTATAGTGGACTAAAATGGTGCTAATTAATGGATCTTATTCATTTAACTTAGATTGAATTGTGATTCTTTTGAAGTAAATACATGAAAAGCTGTAGAAATGTCATTGTTTTATTTCCTTCTTCCTCAATGGTTTGAGTATTTTTCTGTTCCTGTTCCTAGAGCCTGGATTCAGACTTGTCAGATGGACCAGTGACAGCCCAGGAATATATGCAAGTTAAAAACGCTTTGGTGGCTTCTGAGGTGAAGATTCAGCAGTTAATGAAAGTGAACATCAACCTGAGTGATGAGCTGAGGATCATGCAGAAAAAGGTAACAGGCACAATACTGTAACCCCTCAATAACCCAATATTGGGATAGTGAGAAAACTCATTTTAAAGAGCTGCTCTGGGGTCAGATATGGCACTATAAATATTTTTGTGCAACACATGCTTTGAATGTTGTTTTTAGTGGAACTGATACTTATCTGACTCAACAAACCATGATGATGATTTGACTTACGTCAAAACTTTGACGTGAGTTTTCCAAGTGACAAAACAAGTCACTTTTTTTGCAAGTCTTGTATGTGTTTATTGTCTTTAAAAAATGAGGAAGTAAGTGCCATCTATATAATGCACTTCCAACTTTCCCAGTAAATATGTTGGGGTTTTTTCCATGTTATTAAGCCTAACTGGAATGAAGAGAAATTAAAATCCAACCTAGTTTGGCAGTACAAAATACTCTGCAATGTGTCAGCACAGTATAAAGTCCTTGTATACCAGGAGGCCAAGATTTATTTGTTTGTCTGTGTTTGAATCTATGGGGAAATAGCACTCACAGGATATAGTGGTAAACTCAATTCCTGCCTTAAACCTGCACTGTGGGTTTGTTTGGACAATGATACAGTAGAGGTGTCTCATTTACAGTATGAGTTACTTTGCATAGATGGTCTGATATGAACAGAAAACTGAGCATTTTTGCTAAAATCCTGAATTAAAGGATCAAAAATCTCATTTTGGAAGCCAGACCTCTAATTCCTTACATAAACAAATCAACAATTTGTTGTGTGCTTTGCAAATAGAGGTTTTTGTGGTGTTAAGGAGAATTTATATCTGTACTGAGTTCAATCTCCTGCCTGACATGGTAGCTAGAAAGGACTGGCTGCTTCCTCAGATTAATCCCTTTCATTAGTGTTAAAAATCCTGTTTTTCAAATAATTAAAATTCTGCAAGAGTGACACACAGAGAAAGTTGTTCAGGCTGGGCTTGTGCAGGTGAACCTGCTGTTTCTGGGCAGAGGGTGATGCTTTGGAGGGTGGTGGGACTGTTCAGCTCTTTGTACCTGAGGCCAGGCTAATTCAGCAGGTTGGAATATCCTTGTTTATTAAGGGCCAACATTCTCTTCTGTTGTGTTCAGATCTGCTGGAATGGTGAATACTGGGGGATCTCATGGTGTTTCCTTGGTCTTTTAACAGCTTGTACTGTTTGAACATTTCTCTTGCATCAACTGAATTAACTTTCCACTTATATTGAGTATCTTTAAGCAGATATAGTGTATTTAGGTTAAAAAAATATCTTCAGAGCCTATGAATTAATGAGGCTTCAGTATATTTATGTGGTGTAGCAGAGGGGAGACCGTTGCTGTGCTGCAGTTTTCTTTACTGAATCTTTCTGATGTGTTAATATAGCAAACTTACTCCGAGTAACTCCACCAAATAAAACAGAATTGGTGCATTTTTACTATCAGTCAAGTAATAAATGCTTTAAAATGCTTTCTTCTTGGCTTCTTAGAAAGCAGTAGCTGATGCTTAATTTTCATAAGCTAAATTTTCTTGCTTTTGCAGAGCAAGCTCGAGTTCCTTTGTGCTGCCTCTAGTGTCTGTGCTGCAGTTCTGGCACTGTCACATTTCATGGGCCTTATGTTAAAGTCTACTAAGTTCTTGTATTGGCTGCTGAAAGGGGTCACTTTGCTTGGAAAACTGTTGTGTTATCAGTCCTTTCCCTCACAACCTCATTGTATCCCACGATTCCTGTGTCAGTACGGCAGACTGGAAGGAATGGATCGTGTGTTTTGAACTACAGCACCCAATGTTAAGATCTAACTTAACTTGCAGTGCTGGAAATCAGCACCTAAATATTTCCACATCTGGAACACAGAGGTTTCTGTGCTTATACCAAGCGAGTCAAGTAGATTTTGAAAAAGAAATAACCTCCCAGCTACCCGGAACTGGATTTGGTAGTAAAGCTGACAGGCGTGTGTTGCATGGGCAGTTTGCTCTTGGCACTTGCTGTTAGGAAACAAACACTGCTAAACATTTCTTTCAGCTTCAAACGCTACAGAGTGAAAATACCAACCTCAGAAGACAGGCCACAACCAATATCTATCAGGTCCAAAGTGGTTCTGAGTACCCAGACCCCACCACCAATTCCTCCTTAAAGCGGCGCCCGTCGGCCCGGGGCAGCAGGCCCATGTCCATGTACGAGACTGGCTCGGGGCAGAAGCCCTACCTGCCCATGGGGGAGGTCACCTACCCAGAGGAAAACAGCCCAAGGCTGCAGCCCTTCCCTCCACACGTGAGTAAAACTGCTGCTGCTTCTGCATTTCTTCTCATGTTCAGCTTTCCTGGCTCTTCCAGCTCTGCTCGTTCACCGACGCTGCTCAGCTCTGCCTCAGAGGGGAAAAAAACAAGAGGGAATAAGATCTGTGAGAATTGTTGATGTTTGCTGTATTAACATGTCTGCAGGACCCTGATGGTTTGAAAAGTAGAAGCTGTAGCAGTTCTGGAACATGTAAACTGGAGCTTTTGGCTTCTGCTCAGCTGTTGTTTTTTTAACCACAATATATATGCCAAATATCAATATGTGACTGTTTGAAAACCAGAAAGGGGGGAAAATAGTATTCCAAGAAAGCAGGTAAAATTCATGGATTTCTTCAGATACACAGGCAGGTGCCAATTTGTGGAACTGCAGAACCACCTTGAAAAAATAAAATTGGAGCTGAATTTCCCCAGACCACTAGTTTCTGAGTTTGGAACTGGAGGATGGAGATGGTTTAGATCTGTCATTCAGATTCTTCTGGTTTAGTATTTTCCTGTGTGATGTGCAAATAGTGGAGAGGGAGCTCCCTATTACTAAATGAATTTTGTCCTGAGGTGTTCACACTTTGCATAAGTGACCCAACACACACCAGTACATTTAATTAATGAGTGCATTTAATTAACTAGTATAGTTAATTTTTTGTTGTATCTTTTTAGATCTCTCCATGGGCAGGAACACTTGACAGTATTTTTTAGACACATATTTAAAATTTGTGGATTTGTTACAGTATCTTTCCCTCTTGATAACGCTGTCTTGTATGTCCTTCCAGTTACTTGATTAAGACTTTTAAAATATATTTTGAAGTTATGGCATGAGGGAGGGCAAATGTTCCATGCACATTCCAAAAAGACAATTGAATGCACCAGGGAATCAGTGCAGAAATTTGTCTACTGGGTTTTTCCCTGCCTCCAATTAAATTAATTTAAACTATGACATCTGGATCATTTTGAATTGTATTGGCCTGTTGATACACAGGCAGTTCTGGCAGCAAGAAATGCCAAAATTCATTTGTGTGTGATAGTGTTTGCAAAACATGACAGTGCCCTGTATAGGTCCTTTGGTCACTTGGTTTGAACATTGATTTGTTATGTGGAGTTAGTTAATTTGGCATTGTGGTGAATATATTTTGTTCTCCATGGAATTTGGCACCTCTGGAATGTCAATATTAGGGTGAAATCGATTGGATTTTGAAAGAATTAAGTCCACTCAGGCTGAGCCGAACTCTCAAAATCATTCTTGCTTTGTCATCTCCATGGTTTTAAGAATGTTCCTTTATTTCAGTTAAGAGTTTATTTGTGTTTTGTTTGTGGTTTTTCCCGAGTGTTTTTCTCTTTCCCATTTTTAGATCGGGAGGAGTGCGTTTGTGACCTCCTCTTCATCTCTACCTTCCTTCCCCTCCACGCTTTCCTGGTCAAGGGATGAGAGCACACGAAGGGTTAAGTACCTGCCCACCTTTTCCCTGGAGGAGGTGACATCTCCCCAGAGCCAGATGCCTCTCTCTTCCCCCTCTCCCGCTGCCTGGCCTTCTGCATGGAGCAGAACTCATCCCTTCATTCCTTCTGCCACACACTGTGGGCACTTGCCTCTCTCTAACTTCACAATCTCTGGCGTTTAACACCACGCACCATTCTCAGATCACTTGTTCAGCTGCACAGCAGCCAGAAGACAAGTTGGTTGCTGCTTGGACAGTGATTTTCCAGGCGCTCGCTGGTATTTCTAAGCCGATGTAGGACTCTCCCTGCTGACTAAAAGCACTGCATGAGGCCCAGCTTCAAAACTGCTTTCCTTGGGGGCTGCACCTTGCACCAATCCAGATGGGCCTGACTGACTGTTTGTCTTATGGATAACAAGTTTGGGGGCTTAGATGTTGAATGGCCATACTCTGACCTTTCCCTGCCAGGACACAGAGCCTTCTTTTTAATTTCTTCTTGTCCCCATTTTATTTTGACTGTACAGTGTTTGGACATATCGATGCAGAAAATATTAGGTTTGCAAGTAGGGAGGGATATTCAAGGGAATATCCTGCTTGATCAAAAGGAAATCTGGATTTGGCTCCAGCTCATAGCAGTGTGGTACTAGAAACTTACTGAGGATTTGTGGTTTTTTTTTATTCTATGCTGAGTCTGTATTAGTGATTCCCATATTATTTTATTCTTTGTGATTCATTGTTGTGGCTTGTTTTTCTGACCATATAATAGAGCTCTGCACTATTGGTGTTGTTGTCTCTACATCTGGGAGAGGGGAAGGAAAGGTCAGACCCTACATATTATAGTTTCTTATCTTCAAAACATGTGTCACTTTTACAGTTGATCTTTACCAGCTGTTCTAGGGAGTGTTCAAAAAATGCTGTTTTTTTCTGTGCGAAGTAACTTCAAAGGGTCCATACTCCAGGTACTTCAGTAAGAATTGCTGGGTTTTGCATTGGATGAGCGCTTAACAAACCTACTGGATCCGAGCCAATGAAAACCAGTTCTTGGTCACATTTTTGCTCTGTTCTTGAGGTAGAAGTATTATTTCGTAAGCAGATTCCTAAGTGTGTGGATCAGAGATACAAGTTGGAGGTGTCCCTTGCAGTCCAACGCTTGAGATTCCCTCCTCATGACTTCAGGGTTTCTGTAGAGCCCCAAGAATGGTTGTTCAGCAGGGTCTGTAGAGTACCCTGAGCTGCTGACCTCTATGCAGAGTGACATGTCTGGTGTGACTTGTTTGCAAAGGGACAAGCTGCAGTGGCCACGTCTGATGGGCTGTGCAGTCTTTAAAAGACTACAGTAGGTGGATGTGTGGTGATCCTGGGGCCTGGCTGCAGATTTGGCCTCCAAGCTCATTTTGGTATCCCATTCTTCATTCCATCTTCTCTCTGGGATTAGTCTCCCACTTTGCAATGGGCCCACAGTGATCTGTCCAGTGTCCAGTCTCTGCTTCCCTACCTCTCTCCTGCTCCCATTTCAGCTTCTACTTTGAAATTTGCCCTGCCCTCCTTTTGACACCATTCTCCCATAGCTATCTACTCCTGAGCGTTGAATATCCCACCCTTGTTACATCCTGTGCTCTGCTCTGGGCCACATCTCTCACTTATTTGGCCTCCCAGCCTTGTGTCAGTATCAAGCCTTCAGTGGGCTCAATTCCTCACGTTTTGGCTCCCCACACCATTTTGGGCTTTAGTCTGCAGTGGACCTTAAGTGTTCTTGTGTCAGCCTCCAAACTGTAATGGGCTCCAAGTCTCTTCCATTCTGTGCCTCTTGGTTTTCCACCCACAGTTTGGCCTCCAGCCACCATCTGTCTCCTGTCTTTATTTTGGCTTTCCCATTGCCATGTCTTCAACCGTCATTTTGGTCTTCCATTTCTCAGTGGGCTTCCCAGGGCCAGCCTCTGCTCTGGTGTCAGATCCCAGTGCTTGATTTGGCCTCTGCTTTGTCATGGCCTCCCTCATTTGGTTCAGCCTCACGCCCTGTGTGGGGCCTCAGTTCTTGTTTCAGCTTCCCACGCTGGGTTTGGTTTCCACTCTGTGTTCAGCCTCCCACGTGGGCTCTGGCCTCTGGCCTCTGCTCTGCCGTGGGCCTCCTGTTCTTGGTCTGGCCTCTTTCTCCCTGGGGTTCTCCCCCTCTCCAGTGGGCTCCTGCTCACTGTTCAGGCTCCTGTTTCATGGTCCTGCATTCTCCATTTGGTCTCTCCTCCTGATGGGATTCTCCCTGTGTGCACTCAGGGCAGTTTCACTGGCAGGGGAAGGAGCTGTGTCTGTCTGTCCTGCCCTGCTGGGTTCCTGGCACTCAGTTTGGGGGGCTGTGCTGTGCTGGCAGTGCCCAGACCTCAGGTACAAGCTGCAGCAGGAACCTGGCATGGCGTGAGGGGTCAAAGCAGGCTCTGGGGCAGCGGCTGGTGCAGGAGCTGTTGTGCTGAGAGCAAGCCCATGTACACGGGAACAGCACTGGCACAGCCCAGGGCTGCTCTTCCCTGCACAGGCTGAAATCAATGTGTGTTCCTTGCAGGCCTCAAAGTTGGAGAAGCAGAGCAGCGTGTCCGAGAGTGACTATGACAACCCCACCACCCCTGTGGAGCTGGAGGAGCCAGGGTAGGTGCTATGACACTGGGCTGTCACCCGGCTCCACGTGTGCCCCCAGCCAGGTATGTCCCCAGGCTGACCTCTGACTCATTCCCCTGCAGGTCTGGCAGGAAGGGCCGACAGCGGAGTGTTGTCTGGCAGGGGGAGGGATCCATCCCTGAGGACACAGACCCAGCCCCCAGCTCCAGTTTGCCCAGTACAGAAGATGTGATTCGGAAAACTGAGCAGATCACCAAGAACATTCAGGAGCTGCTGCGAGCGGCACAGGAGAACAAGCATGACAGGTAAGGGGTGAGTGCTGGAAAAACTCTTCTGGTATTTTCACCTGTACACAAGAAGGTGAAAAGTACAGCCGCTCCATTTCACACCTATAAAACAGGTAGGTCTGGTGTTTCCTGGTGTCCTAGTCCCTGCACCACAGGATGAGTGAGAACGAGTGACCAGCCTCCTTGCAAGTATGTTCTGGCTGCAGTTCTGCCTGTCCTGCCCTGCCCTGCCCTGGCAGCTGCCCTTAACTTGTGCAGTCCTGCTGCAAAATAAGAGTTGGGTTAGATAAAAATCAGATGTGTTACAGAGGACTTGCTGCAAGTTCCTCTTGGATCTTCATACCTCTGTGTCCGTGGGTAGGACACCCCACACAAATTTGATACTTACACCAAGGCTTGTTTCAGGAGAAAATTGCAAAGGAGGGAGAAAATTGCCTTTCTCCTGAGGTGTTAGTACAGATAATGTACCAAAGAAAAGTATTGTGAACTGCTGAGTTTAGACACAGCTGAGTAAGCAGGACACTGACTCAGGATGTCAGGGCGCAGCAGCTTCTGCTCCCTCAGGGAACTTCAGATCCACCTGAACAATTAATATCCAGCGTAGCTGTGCGTGAGTAGAAGTGATACTGCCCTTGCTGATCATCAGGTGGTGCTCCCGCACAGCTCGTCTAGAAGGCTGTAAATAAGAATTACATATGCCCAGGTGTTAGTGCATTTTAGGGCTGGAACACTTTGGTCTCCAGGAAGTCAGACCCTGCAGGTAGGCGGGTCCCTACTCTGCTCCGGCCCCTGTGCCCTCTGCCCTCTGTGCCTGTGAGGAGCAGCAGCGGTTTGGGTTGAGCTCTCACTTCCTGCCTCGCTCAGAGAAGTGCACAACAATGGGGCCACTTTGGTTCTGTGTTTTTTCCTCCTTGTACTTTTCTATTTTTAGAAAGGCCAGGGCGGCCTCTCCCCCTCACGCTGAATGGTGAGTTCTAACGGGCTTGTGCTGAGCTCAGTGCCCTTGGCCAGAACCTTTTCCACTGCAGTCCCTTGTTACTTGTTTCTCACAGAGAAGCAACAGTAAGAGAAGCTTTAAATGAGTTTAGTTTTTGTGTATATCACAGTTTACAGTACTTGAATTTTTAAAAAAATCATTGAAAGAAACAATAGAACACACCTGGCTTTCACTGTTAAACTGATCAGATGTTTAAACAGCCTGTTACGTTCATTTTTGTTTTCTTGTACCATGTATGGAGTGGGGTGTTTCCCTGTACTTAGATGAGTGTCATCTTGCAAAACACTGAACTGTGAAGCTGCTGTTCTTTGTTTTCCTATTCCCTGGCATCCTTAACACAGGGGAATGCTTCCTTACCAAAATGAGATACTGGGGGTGTAATAATACATCCTCCAAGCTGGTGGTGGGAACGCTGTAGGGAGAAATCATGTGCTGTGTAGGTAATTGGAGAGTAAAAAAATGATGCAAGAGTATCATCTATTAATGAAACACCTTCTTCCTTTCTTTCCTCGCTCTCTTCCCACCCCTTTTCCCATGCTCCAAGCAGACCCTTGGAGCATGTGGGCACACTCCAGCTCAGACACAGCCTCGGCTGCTCCGGCACGCGGCTCCCCTGGGCTGAGAGAGCTCCCCTGCAGCCTCTGACCATGCAGCAGCCCAGCCCTGCCTCCTGGTACTCTGGCCTCTGTCCCTGCCTCCCAGGCACAGTGTCCTTTCTCTTTCTCTCTGCTGTCTCTTTCCCTCCCGCTCCGTCTGCTCGGGGGTCATGGAGGGCGATGCATGAAATGCTCTGGGTGATCAGGGACCTGCAGACCTGGGACAGCACCTGCAGTGACAGCACCCAGTGTTGATTTGGTGGGGAACATAATCACAGCCTGAACTGGAGATGGCTCTGGTGTAAAGGATTCTCCTCTCTCTGTTACATTTATTGTCCTTTGAGATAAATTAAATTACAACAACTTGGTTGGAATTGGATGATCATAGAACCATAGAATCACAGAATGGTTGGATTTGGGAGGGACCTTAGAGACCATCCCATTCCAGCCCCTGCCGTGGGCAAGGGCACCTTCCACTATCCCAGGTTGCTCCAAGCCCCGTCCAACTTGGCCTTGGACACTTCCAGGGATGGGGCAGCCACAGGTTCTCTGGGAAACCTGTGCCAGGGCCTCCCCACCCTCACAGGGAACAATTCCTTCCTTTAGGAAGAAATCTTTGAGGTTTTATGTTCCCTTCCAACCCAAACCATTCTGTGATTTTATGAACTAACAGCACAACATGTGGTTGCTGCTTCTGTGCACCATTGCAAAAAGTAGCAGGAGTTTCACATCCCCAGTGTGGAACATTCACACCTGACAGCTGAGTGTTTGTACAGCTGGGGGTCGGATGAGATCATTTGTATCTCAAATCAGTGAAAAAAATACGTGTTTATATAGGATCTTCCAACCTGACTAAAATACTGTTTATAAGTGCCTCACATAAAACTGACATTTAAGTGAGACGCTCTTTAAAAGAATTTCTCAGGTTCAAACCCCAGCTGACAAATGGTCAGGATTAGAGGAGGAGTTGAACACAAGTTACTGGTAATGATGGATTCTTTTTCCAAGCTGTCACTACTTGAATATCTTCGTGATGCCTCACTGCCATGTGTGTAAACCCAACACACGTCAGAGTATTTCACGAGCTCACAGCGAGTGTTTAGGTGATAAACTAAAGCCATTTCTCCAGGACACTGCAGCTGACCTAGAGAACATACAATAAAACACATCATTAACCTGGGTCTTTCATTCAGGTTACTCTGAGGGCTTTCTCTGCCTTGTCAGCAAGAGATTTAATCATCAAATTTCCCTTTTATGAGGTGGGGTGCTGGTCAGTGTGGCTGTTCAGGGAGCAGATTAATCATTAACTCAGCAGCGGAATGGGAACTATGGTACACTTGGAAGACCTCTCTCCACTTTTAGTTTGGAAGGACTCATGTGATTTGAGACACATGGATATACTCCTTTTACAGCAATTTTCCTGCATTGCCAAAATGACCCCAGTGTGTTGCTTCTCTCAGTGCATTTGCAAGTGACTGATTTTTGCACCTTTGGTGTTGCAAGATGACTGAATAAATAACGAGTGGGGAGTGGGTTTTGGGGCTCTTTTTGCTTGAAAGGGCACTGACCTACCATAACCTACAAATGCTGAAGAGTTTTCTTGAATGCTCTTACTTAGTGATTTTTGAGATTCTCATGTTTAAGACTGAATCATGTGAACTATTCTTATGCTAAAACTGAGTCTTTGAAGCATAAAAACAAGTCTTTTGAAATTAGGCTTGTGACAGAGCACACTAACACTTCACTATTTACCATAAGTAGTAAATAGTTTTAAGATGTATTTTGAACAGACCAATTTTCGTTTGGTGTATAAATCAGAAGTGAAACCTATGAGGACTAATGGAACCTGTCTTTGCTTTATGAGCTAAGTCACCAGAATTATGGAATATTTAGCCTCAAACTCACACGTGGTGAAAGCAGTTGGTAGTTTGAGGATGCATGTGTGTGTAAACTGCTGTGTGAGATTTGTGTGTTGTTTGTTTACTGTGTATTAATTAATCCGAGAAGGCATCTTGGTGTTCTAAAATTGCCTTCATGTGATGTTTTACCTTTAGTTAAACTTCACCCAAAAAGTCAGGTTGGAATTCCATATGGGAAATTGGGCTCGGCCCATCTCAGTAGGGGTCTGGCCTTTCCATTTGGGAAATGAGAAAGGGGAAATGCATGGTGCTGCATTCCTGGCTTCAGCTGGTCATGAACTGACACAGGAATGGAAATAAATTTACTCAGGTCCCACATACAAAATTATTTTTATTTTTTTTATCTGCTTTTGGTTGTCAAGACTGCAAAAAAATTTGCTTTTTTTTTTTCCCCCCCAAGCACCTCTGTATCACCACATTTTGTTTAAATATTTGCAAGCTGCAGAATGTCACTTAACGTTGTGCCTGACTGACTTGAACCAGTTTGGTTGGCGTGGGTGTCCTGCACCCAGCAGTAACCCACCAAACAGTGAGCTGAGCCACTTTCTGTACAGTTTGGAGATGAACTCCAGCATCTGAACAGTTGGAGGGGGGAGGGAGCCTAAGAAATGTGAGTATGAATTAATATGCAGTTAATGAACCATTGCAGCAAGTCTAGAGAAGGCCATGAGGTGAGTAAGAGGACTGGAGCAGCTTCCCTATGGAGACAGGCTGGGAGAGTTGGGGCTGTTCAGCCTGGAGAAGAGAGGGTTGTGCGGAGACCTCAGAGCACCTTCCAGGGTCTGAAGGGGCTCCAGGAGAGCTGGAGAGGGACTGTTCACCAGGAACTGCAGTGACAGGACAAGGGGGAAATTTAGGTGAGATATACAGAGGAAATTCTTCCCTGTGAGGGTGGTGAGGCCCTGGCACAGGCTGCCCAGAGAACCTGTGGCTGCCCCATCCCTGGAAGTGTCCAAGGCCAGGTTGGACAGGGCTTGGAGCAACCTGGGATAATGGAAGGTGTCCCTGCCCATGGCAGGGGATGGAACTGGATGGGCTTTCAGGTCCCTTTCAACCCAAACCAGTCTGTAATTCTGTAATGTTCACATTTCCATACTTGCATACAAATGGAGACTTTCCCAACAACAGTTGGTCTAACAGGTGCAAACAGTTATTCCCCCAAACCAACTCTGAAGAACAATGAAAATTTAAGAACTAATTTTGCAGTGTTGGTTAAGCTCTTGCTTTTTCTGAAGTTACACAGTTGTTTTTAGAGTAATAGCCACTGACTAGTGAACTGGAAGCAGGAGAGTCTCTCCATAATGAATAACCCAGTGCATCTTTTTGCAGCTATATACCATGCTCCGAGAGAATACATGTGGCAGTAACAGAAATGGCAGCTCTGTTCCCAAAAGTAAGTACCAGCCAATGTCAAAATGGTTTTGGCCTCATTCCCTGTGTTTAGATTTCCTTTCAGAATAAAAGCCAAAAGCCAAAGGAAGGGAGAAATTATGAAGAGTTCTACACCTTGCATCTCTGCATTTATTAACATGGCAACTGGGAAGGGCTGAAGTGCAAATCCAGGCCTTTAATTGCACTCTTGAACTTAAAATTCCTAAGAATTGCACTGAGTTCCTCCAAAACTGGAGGCTACTTGGATCGAGCTTGAAGAGTTGTGGGGTTATATGGGAATTTCATCACTCATCACCTCCTTTTCTATCTGAGTGCTGGTGCCTAGATTTCTTACTTACAGGCATGTTTAGATCTGTTACCCATCCACCAAAGCGATCTGTTTGTTCGCAGCAAATTTAGGGAGTGACATCTCCATGACTGAGTTCTTGTAAAGCCTTACCTACCTTTCTAAAACTGCCAGCAAAGATCTAAGGCTGTTTGTGCCCGTCTGCACTGATCGTCCTGGACACGCTGTCCCCTCCTGCCAGCCGGGACATGGGCTGGGAGCAGGAAACAGGCGCCAGAAAATGTGTATGAGTAACTTCCTACGGGAGAGTGAAGCAGCATTCCCTGTGCACCGCCTGGCAGGGGCTTGAAACCTCCCTGAGACGAGAGAGCAGAAACTGCGTCTCCTGCCGCGCCGAGAGGCCTGTGCAGAAGGGCAGGACCTGGCAGCAGATGTCCCCCGTCAAAGAGCCCTTGTGAGCACTCCCAGCTGCTGAAAAGGGTTTGTTGTTCTGCCTAGTTCAGCTTCTGCTTTCCCTCCCCAGAAGCCCAAGTCGGAGCTGGTGAGGACGTCCTTGCGCCTGCTGACCTCCAGTGCCTACCGGCTGCAGTCGGAGTGCAGGAAGGCCCTTCCCGTGGAGAGCAGCCCCAGCACGGACATCCAGCTGGTCACACAGCAGGTCATCCAGTGCGCCTACGACATCGCCAAGGCTGCCAAGCAGCTCGTCACCATCACAACCAAAGAGAACAACAACTGAGTCACTCGGGGCTTTTTAGGCTTGTTTTTTTTAAAGGTTGGATTTCGACACCTAGGTGTGGGACTATTCGGATTTTTATGAGGAAAAACTTAAAGGGGCAAGAAACTTTTTTTTTTTTTTTTTAAACTCAGTATTATTTTTGCATGTTTTCTAACCATCTTATGATTAATTTAACCCACTGCCTTATTTTGTGCCTGTGTTGCCAGTGTAGTTATGGATAATAGCATGTTGCAAATAGCTGTCGAGCCAATACCACGTCCCAGCGCTGTCTTGAGCTCTTGTAGATGTTTCGTTGGGGCCACGTTCTGCTTTCAGGTCCTGCTTGTGGGACTCCTCTGGAACCACCTGCACGGATGGGAGGGCAGTGTCCGCCTCGCTCCGTCCATCCTGGAGCCTCACCTGCCAGGATCCCGCTGGATGAGGCTCCGAAGGCTCCGGGACCCTCACTGCCAACCAGCAGGAAGGAGGTTTGTCGCTCTGGTAACGGGGTACAAGCCGAATATTCTCTCTTCCCATATCAACTGTTGTGCAATATGTTTTTAGTCTGCTAAACCAATAGTAGTTGTGGGCATCCGAGCTTGTTACGTGTAACTCTACAAGGTCTTTGTCACTTTATCTGTTTTGGAAGGAATTTGAAACTTAATAGTTATTTCTTTTAGTTGTCACTATGCCATTAATATATATGTTTGATGTTACTTTTAGGGCATTAGTGGTTTAAATATTATCCTTTGTTTCTGAGTTAGTAATTCATTCTTAAGTTTCCTACAGAATTTTCCCCCTTATCTTCAAGGCACCGTCTTGTTTGCAGCAGCCTTATTCAGTAACTCCACATCCAATTTCACTAAAGGTTTCTGTGCTAATTAACAAAAAAAAGGAAGTTAGAAGAGTGCCAGTGCAAAAGCAGCTTTGTCTGCCATGGTATATAACCTCTGTACCTCAACATATCCAAATGTGAAAACATTTCTTTTAGCTCCAAAGTTTTTTATGCAACTCCTTCAGAATTTGACAACTTACTGAGTAACCCCTGCCAGGCTGCCTGGCCCAAGGGTGGTCCCCAGTGGCCACGTGTGCTCCAGGTTTCTTTGTTTTTAACAGTTCACAAAAGTGTGTCAGTCCATAATTTCAAAAATGAGACATTTCGGGAATCTGAATTTCAGGCGGGAGAGGAAATCACTAGTTTTTGCTCTGCCTGTCCCCCATTTGGAAGTGTGTTGTTACTGCCCAGGAACTGCAGCAGAGGGTGGTTCCTTTTTAAATTATGGTGTGTTTGCATGGATATCCAAACACAAGTGCCATAACACTGCTGGATTCCTGATGCTGTAACTGGCTTCCAGAGTCTGAGGAAGGAAGGAATGGAGAGAGGAGATGACAACTCCGTAAATTAATGTTCTTCACTGTGGGGTTTTATTTTCTTTCTGCCCTTCTGACTCCCAGAAGCATCTCTCATGGGAACACAGGGAGGCTGAGATTAGAACTGCAAAAGACCTTTGTGAAACCCCCTTCAAAATCATGCTCCTGGCAATTAAATAGTAAGAATCTTCTAGGAACTTCTTAAATTGGAATCACTGAAAGGCAGCAGCTGGTCTTTTTCAGTCTCTCAGGACTCCGTTGTGTGCTGTTCTCTTAACATATCTTACCTGCTTTCCAAAGCAGGGTGACACTGAGTTACAGTGTCATTTATCTCTTATTTAAACCTGCCTTTGATCCAAACCCAAGGGACACTTTGGTAACTGCCAGCCCTTGCTCCAGCTATGCTGAAATCAGAGGGGTTCAAACCCAGCGGGGGAACCCACGAGCAGCACGTTCATTAACCCTCCCAGCACACAGCACTGCAGTCACAAAGTTTATAGCACCTGAAACAACAAAGGTGTTTTTTTGCTTTTATTACTAGATCTCCTCTTGTTCCCCTGTAAACAAACTTGCTCTTCCTTTACAAAATGCTGCAAAGGAAAAGCTTTTTTGCCTTTTTTAAAACCTTGTATTTATCAGTGTCATTCTGTCTGTACAATATTTTGACCTAATCTTTTGTTTACAGTATTACTATAAAATGCTAAAACCCTTTCTGTGTGTGAAATAATCTGGGTTTATTTGACTGCTGCTTCTGTAAAGATCTTGGAAAAGGTTTCTCTAGTTGACAAAAGTGCTGGGGTGACTCCCATCTTTGTCACAGTTCTGTATCAGCTCCTTGTGCTGTGACAGGACTGATTTCAAGGTGCAGTTGCCAATGATAACAGCAAGAAATCAAGTGCAATAATCAACTCAGTCTCCCCTCCTATTGTTTGAGTAGTTTGCTCATGAAAAGAAACAAATCCTTGCTCAGGTTCCATTCATTCTTTATTACAGAGTGAAAAACAACATTTAATGAAGTCTTCAGCACCTTCTGGAGAGGAATTGGATAAATTAAGAACTGTTGCCACAGCACACATTATCTGACTGATGTGCAAAGTGCATTGTGAATTAACTCCTAAAAGCCAGCTGGGCACTCAGGCACATCCTGATCCTCAGAGGTGGGAGCCTGACACAGCACATCCTGGTTTGCAGCTCCCATTCCTCGTATTCTTTCATGGCTGAGATCCACAGGGCCCTATTATTTGCTGTGTTGCCCCAGCCCAGCTCTTACTAAAACACATCAGCACACTTCTCTGAGGGTGCTCATGCCCCCACATTCTTGAAGGCAGTAGAAATTTTCCTCTTGTTTAGCTGGGGCACAGCTAAATATTTTCACAAATCTATTTTCACTGTAGCCTGTCCCAGAGCCACCATTATTTCAGGAGTTCCTCGAGTCTTCAAAGATCTCTTTCTGTAATCTGGAACTGCATTTAGTGTTCTTTCCTCAGGTCCATGGTGCCCTTGGGTAACTGTAGACCTAAGGGGGTCAGAACAAAGACCAGAACTGGTTTATGAGCTCTAGAATTAACCTACACACACTATTCAACATGCAGTGGAGGTGATCTCCTGGGTAGGGGGGGTTAGGTAAGGTTACTCAAATTCAGCTTCATTTATAGAGCCGGGCAAAGCAGGACAGACACCAAAGACAGCGAGCAGTGGAGATGTGCTGTCCCAACTGCCATAAATTATTGTCGGCACTGAATAACATTTGAGGCGCTGGCAGTGCATCTGCCTCAAACCTTCTTTCAAAACTAGGGGCTAAAGTATCAACATCAGCACAAGAGAAAAGCAATTTCTAAGAGAGAACTACAGAGCTCTGTTAGAGGACGGGACAGCCCCGTGTTCTGCCCTAGCACCATGTGACAACTAAGGTGGGGATCAGGCACAGTGAGAATTGTGTAGCCTGATGCCATCACCCTCTGTGATGGGCTCTTGTGTCAGGCTGGTCTGTGTGTTGGGGTGACCCACGTGGTCAGAGGGACCCCTGTGTTGTCAGGGTGACCCCTGGGTGACCGTACCCTGTGCTCGCCCTCCCGCTGCACCAGCTCCTTGTGGCGCTGCTGGGCCCATCTCTCCTCTTTTTCCTCCTCCCTCCACTGCTTCTCCTCCTCTTGCCAGCGGCACTCTGTCCCCTAAACACGGAGAAATTGGGGCTGAGATTTGGCACCTTCACCGTTCCTGTGTGTCTGTGGGAACCTCGGCCTACCTGTGCCTCCCGCTCCTGCCTGTGGGCTGTCTTCAGTTCCTCCTCCTGCTCCTTCTCCCTCCGACTCAGTTCCTTTGCCTCTTCAAGTTCTCTGATCAGCTGCTCTCGATACTTCAGGGTCTCTTCCTGGGCACGTCTGTTTAACTTGATCTTCTCTTGGATCTGGCGCTGTCTGCCTGCAAAGACCTGTGTGAAGGCAGAGGATGGAGGGATGGTGGTTAAGCAGTTCCCAGAAAGCACATCACACAAGCAGAAAAATTCCACCCTGGGTACAGAAGGCTGTGACTCTCTGGAGGGTGGAGAGTTACAACTGGAACAACGGTTTCATCGTGACAAGGGAGAAACCTCATCAAGAAGGGTCATCACCTCTTTCATCAGGTGATCTCTGGCCACCTTCTCCCTTTCCCATTCTTCTTTCATCATCTCCCACACTTTTTTAGCTTCTTCCCTAAAGGAGAGAGGAGGTTAAAACCCCAGTGTACTCCACAGGCATAGAGGGGCTACCCTGTGCTTTAGAGAAGCACTTGGGTTTCTCTTCATGTTTGTTCTCTTCAGGCAGTTGGTGCGTCCACCAGCCTGTGCCTCTGAGACCCTCTGACCAGAAACATTCAGCACACACAGCGTTCAGAGGACGTTCGGAGGTGGACAGACTCACGTAAAAAGAGTCTCTAGCTCTGCCTCCCTCTCCTTTTCCAACTGGAGCTGTTCCTCGATGACACGCTTCATCCAGGCCACGTCTGCCACCGCCTGTTCCTGACACCCCGACTGCCAGAGATGATTCTCATTTTCTCTCTTGAGGAGGGCTGATAAGATTTGCCTGTCTGTCTCCTGGAGAAAAACCACAAGATTAACAACTGTCCAGCAGGCTTCCAGCCCGTGTTCAGGGCTCCTCTCCAGGTGTAACTGGTGACAGTGGCAAGGGTGTGCTCAGCAAGATGCTCTTGTTTACTCCTTCCCCATGAGCTTTGTGCCCCAGCGCTGTGCACAAGCTGGAAGGGGCCTCCTGACTAATTAGCTGGAGGCATCGGAGGCAAACACAAACCACACAGAGCAAGGTTTTCCACCACACAGTGAAGTATGAATCAACCTCTTACCAGCTCCTCCTGTATCTGCTGCGCTCGTCTCTTTAGCTGGGCACCACACTGATGCTTCAAAAAGCGACTGAAGGGAAAAAAAAAAAAAGACAAAATAAAAATCAGACATTCAAACTGACTCTATAAGCCCTTGTTACCGTACACCAGCACTCAAGGAGGTACATGTGTGGCAACATGACAGCAGAGGAACCTGCTGCAACAAACAGAAGAAAGGGCACCAGTGCATCTGCTCCGTGGCTGTTGTGGGTGAGTCCATCAAAATCCAAACATTTACATCCTACCACTGCTAGCTGGAATATCTCCTCATGCCTTGAGTACTGCTGTGGACTCAGGAACAGATTCTATCCAGAACAAGCTCCACTTGGTGTCATACCCAAGGTCTTTCTGCCTTCGGTGCTCTTCTATTTGTTTCCTTGCTTCTTCCAAGTTCTCCAGCTCCCGCTGCTGCTTTAATAAATTCTCTTTTTCTTTTTTCAGCTTTTTTGTCTAAAAAGGAAAAAACAACCACCAGGACAGAGTACATCAGAGAGCTACAACATCCCAGAGAGCCTGTTTGACCAGACTTTGTACCCCATTCTGCTCCTCTGCATGCAGGGGAAATCTCCCCTGCAGTCATATTCCACATTCATTTAATTCGTGCCTTGTGGCTCACAGCATAGAGACACTGAGGAGCTCCAGCTGGCAAAGCCTTTGACCTGGACGTGCCACACCTAGAAGTTCCTACAAATCCTTTTCTCATCTGATGCAGCACAAAACAGCACTTGCACTTCACAGAATCCCAGACTGGTTTGGGTTGGAAGGGACCTTAAAGACCATCCAGTTGCAACCTGCTGCCATGGGAAGGGACACCTTCCACTAGATCAGGTTGCTCCAAGTCCCATCCCACCTGGCCTTGAACACTTTGAGGGACTTCCCTGAACACTTCAAGAGCAGCAAACAAGCTACAAGGGTTCAGCCCATATTGCAGTGTTCAAGACAGAGGTCTGCACTACCAGCAGAAACTGTCACAGCTATCTTCATCCCAGATTTCATCCACTGCAAACCCAGAAGGAAGAGGTCAGCTTGCTGTATTTCCAAGTGAACCAGGGAATTCCTGCCTCAAATGAGGAGAAACTTAAGATTACCTCTGCCTCCTGCAATTTCAGTTCTTCTATCTGCTGCAGCAACATCTCTGCTTGATTCTTCTCCAGCTGATGCTTCTCTTCCTCTTGTCTCACTCTTTCCAGCTCTTCCCTTTGTGCCGTTTCGTACTCATTTTCATAACGTTTCTTCTCTTCGAGCTCAGTCACCTCCTCCTTTCCCAGCCAAAAGAAAACACAGCATCTCAGGTTAGGCTAATGCAAACAAACAGCTTCTGGCTCAGATCCGCAAATCATCCTCCTGCAAGCTGGATGGTTTGGTAATAGTGCCCTTCTACTGCTGTGGGAATGAGCTCCATGCCCTTGGTCGTTATTTGTTTCAAGACTGAAAGAAAACAAATAGCAACGCCTGTTCCTTCCACCTCTGAGCTGTGTCCATATGGGAAGACAAGATGTCTGCCAGTCAGGGCAAAAGGCACAAGTGTTACACTCCACCAGAGTCCTCCCAGTGACAGAAACCCCAGGGCTGCCCCTCCATACCTTGTTTTTGTTTGTTAGTTGATCACCCCACGCCTCCATCACGTGCTTCTTGTGCAGCTGCGACTCTGCCTGGAGACACAACAGATGCGGTGTGGCCATCAGTGCCAGAGGTTCTCCTGTCCCCCGGGATCTTCCGGACTCTCTGGAGCACCATCTGGCCCAGCCACAGCCCTGAAGTCCCAACAGGATGTGCCTCTACAGAGGTGGGCTCGTCTGTCCACGGTGCCCACCAGGTCCCAAGCTGAGGGTCAGTGTCACATGGGAAACACCAGTGTGACACTGACCACAGGGCTGGAGCAGCAGGTGAGTGGAATAAAAAATAAGAAAGTACCACAGCATGGCAGGAACGGCTGTAAAAAGCACCTGAGATATTTACATTGTGGAAGCTGAAAACCTGCTCTGAGTGAAAGTATTTCTGACTTTTTTAAAAATACCAGCTTTGAGGGGGCTTCTTACACAGTTAAACCGTTTCACTTTGCCTTTTACTTATCGGAACTTGGGGCAGTTGCTGTGATATGAGTGGCAACAATATGTGAGTGACTTTCAAGTTAAAAACTGGTTTAATAAGTACAAGGCAACACGGACTAAATGGAAAGTAACATCACCTCCCGGAGCTCCGTGTTGTTTTCCTTCCAGTGCTCCTGCAGCAGCTGCTCAGCAACCTGGGAACAGAGAGCTGGGTCAGGTCAGGATAGGGGAAGGCTCAGCATTCCAACCCCGCCAGGGTTCAGAGTACCAAGTGCTGGATAGCGGGGGACTCCTGGGGACCCCTAGCAAGTCCCGCCGGCACAGCTGAAACACGGGAGCGGCCCTTCACGGGGAGGGATGCTGGACGAGCCCGGTCGGGCCGCGCCCTCACCTTGGTCCTGCGCTGCTCGCGGCTGTCCCGCGGTTCCTCGCTCCGCATCCCGTCCCGCCGCCGCTCCCGCAGCTCCGCCGCCAGCGCCTCTCCCTCCTCGCACAGCAGCCGCCGCAGCCGCTCCCGCCGCTCCTCCAGCCGCTCCCGCCGCTCCTCCCGCCGCTCCGCCACCGCACTGCCGCACACCGGGGTGTCAGGGGGACGCCGGGGCCCCCCGGGGACCCTGCCCGGCCCCCCGGCCGTACCTGCGGGGGAGAACGCGGGGCTCGCTCCAGCGCGCCTGCCGGGAGCAGCACACGGCGGCGCGGGCGAAGGAGCGGCTGGTGCGCTCCCACTGCTGCCGGCTCCGCTCCTCCCGCTCCCGCCGCTCCGCCCGGCGCTCCGGGCTGCGGCCCCACGGCAGCCACATCGCCGCCCGCTGCCTCGGCAACGCGCCCGGCGCTACGGGCAGCGCCGAGGGACGCGGCGAGACGGGCTCCGCGGGACGGGAGGGAGGCGGGGACGGAGGGAGGGACTCGGGATGGAGAGAGGCGGGGACGGAGGGAGGCGAGGATGGAAGGACGGGGGAGATGAGGGGATGCTCATGCCGACCCGACCCGGCGGTTGCCGCCGCACCCCGAGCGCTCGCAGGACGCGCAGAAGCGGCCCCCGAACCGGGCCCGGGGAGGTGCCGCTCTGCCGGGTCGGAGCGCCCGGACGCGCGGGGTTTATGGCTCTGTAAATATCCCAGGGGTTAAAGGTTTCTGTCTCTGCCCGCCTTGGCACCAGCGCGTCGCCAAGCCGGGCTGGGTGACCCAGGACAGGCTGGGCACCGTGGGGTGGACTCCGGGCACCCCAGGAGGGGATCTGGGCACCATGGGGCAGGCTGGGCACCGTGGGGTGGACTCCGGGCATCCTGAGAGGGGCTCAAATCACCATGGGATGAGCTCCGGGCATCCCGGGGTGGGTTCCAGGCACCATGGGGTGGGGGTTGTGTGGCATCGGGAACAGCGGTGGCAGCAGCTCTCCGCACCCGCCTTGTACCCGCACCCTCCCTTCGAACTACCGATCGCTATCTCCCCACGACCTGTTTTTCCAGAATAACCGGTAAATGCACCGCGTTTGGGGCTCTGTCGCCAGCAAATACCCCTCCCCGCGCTGCGGACGGGCTGCGCATCCCTGCGCTCCCACGCCGCCTCACCTCTCCGTGTCCCCCTCTCGGTGTCATTTTCCCACCCAACCCCCCTCTACTGAGGTATTTAACCGCCCCCCCCACACGTAGAGGTTTGTTTTCCATCTGCTCCCCATGAAACATTCATCTCCCGTAAATAATTCAAGGCTGCCCGCCCGGCACACGGAGCACGGGCAGGGGCACTCTGTGCTGGGTCAGGAACTGGCTGGAGGGCCGGGCCCAGAGAGTGCTGGTGAACGGGGCTGCAT
>NW_020955619.1:892873-940164 GCF_003031625.1 Empidonax traillii | reverse complement strand
CTACCTGAAGGGAGGTTATAGCCAGGTGGGGGTTGGTCTCTTCTCCCAGGCAACCAACAATAGGACAAGGGGACATGGGCTCAAGCTCTGCCAGGGGAGGTTTAGGTTAGATGTTAGGAAGAAATTCTTTACAGAGAGGGTAATCAAGCATTGGAACGGCCTACCCAGAGAGGTGGTGGATTCACCATCCCTGGAGGTTTTTAAGCAGAGATTGGATGTGGCCCTTAGTGCCATGCTATAGTAATTGGAGTTGGACCAGGGGTTGGACTTGATGATCTTGGAGGTCTTTTCCAACCCAATCCATTCTATGATTCTATGATTCTATGATTCAGGGCAGAGCGGGGTCGCGCGTTCCGCCTCTCCCCTCAGCTGAGGGGGCTCTGGGGGCGTGGCCTCCTCGTCCCGCAGCAAGTCCCGCCCCCCTCCGCTCCAGCCAATGGCCGCGCACCGCCCTTATGGGCGGTGCGCGGCCATTGGCCGGAGAGGAGAGGGGCGGAGCGTAGCGTGGGCGCGCTGCCGGGTCGGCCCCCGCTGCCCTCAGAGCCCCCTCAGCCGGGGAGCGGTGAGGGGGAAGCTGGGCGGAGGGATATATCGCCAGTCATGGCGCTGCTGCTGGAACATGAGTTCAAGCCGCTGCCGGCTGACAAGCAGATCGAGACCTTGCCCTTCCTGGAGGCCGTGGCGCACCTGCCGCCGTTCTTCGGTGAGACCGGGTTGGGAGGTACGGGCTGGGATAGGCCTACTGCGAGCTCGGCTGCTCCGCGGTGCCCCCCTCCATAATCTTGGGTCGTGACCCCTCTGCCTGGTTCACAGCCCCCCCCCGAGGGGCTTACCCCGGGCTTGGCTGCTCTGCCTGGGACGGGGTTGCATCACGGTCCCGTCAAACCCGCCGAGCAGCGCCTTTGGGGCGCGTCCTGGAACACCCCATCCAGAGGCACTGCCCGGGGCAGGGGCTCTCCCATGCTAGCCATGGATCCCACCCGTGCAGGGACATGGGTGGGTGTCGGCGTGGCCACCCTCGTGTCCCGGCGTGCCCGCTGCCCTCCACAATGTCACCTATTGTGTGGCGGCTCCGTGGCAGCCCCGGAAGGGCAGGACATGGGGCTGCCGGGCTGGGGACGGGCCGTGTCCGGAGCCTGTCAGGCTGTTCCAGGACGTTCTGCCAGGGCTGTGTCCTGGAGCCGAGATGGGGGTTGGAGGTCGCTGCTGAGGCCGCAGTGGGTGGCAGGGCTGTCCAAAGGGCCAGTAACCCAAAGATGACGTCCCAGCCCCGCTGGCTTTGTGTCTCAGCACCCAGGCTGTTCTTAAGGTAAAACCTGTTGGTTAAGGGGACTTCGTGTGTCTCCTTGTGTCACCAACGTCTAAGCGTCTTCCCTCCACCTTTCCACAGATTGCCTGGGGACTCCCATCGTCTACTCGCCTGTCAAAGCAGACCTGACCGGAAATATCAAGGTAGGAAGGGGCTCAGGAGGGCTCCAGAGCGGGGGGGGGTCACCCCTGGGCAGGGATGCTGTGGGATTGGAGAGACAGAACCTGGAGGTGTTTCAAAGGGCTCTTCTTCCCACGGGGACTTCCAGGCTGAGCAGTGGCTCATTCAGTGTCATGTTTATTCCCGGGGCTCCTGCCCAGAGCCCCGTGAGCAGCCGCCGTGTTTCCCCACTCTGGTGCTGCCCTGCCCAGCAGCTCCCGGGAGCCAACCCCCTTCTCTGCCCTCAGAAAATCCGGGCCGTTTACGACTCCAACCCTGCCAAGTTCAAAACGCTGCAGAACATCCTGGAGGTGGAGAAGGAGCTGCACGGCTCAGCCTGGCCCAAGACGGGCGCGACGCTGGCGCTGATGTGGTTGAAAAGGTGACTCACGGTGTTGGGAGCTGCTCCCGGCCCTGTCCCAGCACGTGGGGAGCCTGTGAACATCAACTGGAGGCTGCGTAGGCCGGACTGCTCCCTTGGGCTGGGTCTGGCCATTTTGGGGAGCACAGCTGTTGGGAACTGCCTTCTCAAAGCTCCCCTGGGAATGCATGTGAAAACTCAGCCTCAGAGTATGAGGTCTCGGATTGTCCGGACAGGTCAGGACCCTGTGGTGCCAGAGGGCCCCAATGGGGCTGAACCTGGCCCTGCCCAGCTCAGCCCTTGGGCCCAGCCTCACCTTGGGATTCTATCCTGCCCTGCTCCCCATATCTCCCCCAGGGGCTCCCTCCTGCTCCAGTCCCCATGTCCTACCCCTCAGGGCTCCATCCTACACAGATCCCCACGTGCTTCCTCAGAGACCATCCTGTCCCTGTCCTTCCTAGAGGGCTCAGTCCTGCCCTTCTCTCTCCCCTGGATGCACCCACAGGGAAGGCACCAGCCCTGCAAGGGGAATGCACTGCTGAGACTGGGATTTTTGGGATGCTTGGACACACAGGGCTGGAAGCTGGGAAGCAGCACTCCCTTTCCCCACCTCAACATCTCTGCTCTTCCCCCAGGGGCCTGAAATTCATGCTGGTGTTGCTGCAGAGCATCTCCGACGGCGAGCGGGATGAGGAGCATCCCAACCTCATCCGAGTGAACGCCATGAAGGCTTATGAGATCGCACTGAAGAAATACCATGGCTGGATGCTGCAGAAGCTCTTCACGGTGAGCGCTCCCCCTGCTCCAAGCACCCAAATACCATCCCTGAGGTTGTTCCCATGTGCTAATGAGCGTCCACAGACCCCACGGCACAACCCAGCCCATGGTCTCTGTGTCATGGGTGTGTGGGAGTCTTAACACCTTCTCCCTGTTTTATAGGGCTCAGTCTATGCTCTTCCCTACAAATCCGATCTGCTGAAGGCCTTGGAGAAAGGTAGAGAAGTGAAGGAGGAGGAAAGCATAGAAAAAATCCATCAATTTCTCACAAGGGTCACCCCAATCCTGGATGCAATTTATGAGATGTACACAAAGATGAACGCTGAGCTGAGTTACAAAGCCTAAAGCTGGCAGAGGACTGGCATGGATTAAATAAGGTGTGATGGGTGTTACCTGTGTCTTCATCACTGAGGCAGCCGGGGCAGCTCCCGGCTCTCCAATGACTTCGATTCCTGTCTGGATCTGCAGTGGATAACCTGTTTTCTAACCAAAAAATAATAATCACTAATTTTCTATTAAGAACACGGCAATAAAACAATTGTGGGTGTCACTGTAGGATTTCCCAAGAGGAAAACCAAGTGTTTCTAGTCCCAACTCCCAGATTCCTGTCTCCAGTGGGGCAGGGAATGAAGTGTGGTGATGGCAGTGTCCTGCTGATGCGACCTGGGACCTGCCTGGCACTGGGACTGCGCCCGGATCCCGCGGCACACCGACATGCCGATTGGCACCGGATTGTCCGGAATGATGCCCAGAGCAGAGGAGCCGATGACTTCCTGGATGACCCCGACTCCTGTGGTGCTGGCAGAGGGACTGGAGTGAGTCCCTCCGCCGGGATGCGGCAGCCGGGTCTGTCCCGGCGGTGTTTGCGGTGCCTTATGAGCCCCCTCGCCTTCAGCGCTGCTGATCCCCCGCACGGGGCAGGAGCAGCTCTCAATAAAAACTGACGGTACTGTGGCCTGGGAGGCTCATTTGGGGCTGTCCCCAGGGAAATTGTTTTGGGAGAGTGCTTTGAGGCTCTTCCTGGGGGAAGCTGTTTTGCACAGGGTGTTTTGGGGCTGTTCTGGAGGGAGCTGTTTTGGTGCAAGGGTTTTGTGTGGGACTGTGCCTAGGAAGGGCTGTTTGTGGGAGAGTTTGGGGCACTGTTTCAGGGAGGGCTGTTTTGGGGACGGTGCTTTGGGGCTGTTTCAGGGGATTGTTCCTGAAGGGGCTGTTTTAGGGAAAGGTGTTTGAGGAGGGTGTTTGGGGGGGGCTGTTCCTAGGGGGTCTGTTTTGGAAGGGTGTTTTGGGGCTGTTCTGGGCAAGCTGTGTCAGCGAGAGTGTTTTGGGGAGGATGTTTTGGGGCTGTTCTTGGGGGAGCTGTTTTGGGGAGGATGTTTTGGAGCTGTTCCTTGTGGGGGGTTGTTTCAGGGAGTTTGTTCCAGGGGAATTTATTTCAGGGAGGGTGTTTTGGGGGGCTGTTCCTGGGGGCTGGTTTGTAGCGGGTGTTCCCGGGGGACCGTTCCGGGCTCCCCCGGGGGGCGAGCCGGTGCCGGGTGCCGCAGGGGCGGGCGGGGGCCGATCCCGCGGGCGGGTCCCGGTGCCGCCCCCGCCGCTGGAGCCGGGGCCGGGCCGGGGAGGGGCCGCTCTCCGGGACCGGCCCCGCGGAGACTCGGCGGCGCCAGAGCCGACGGGACCCTCCGCGGGACCCTTCGCGGTACGGACCGGGGGGAGTGGGCAGAGGGGGGGCATGGCCAGGGGTGGGACGGACCGGGACACGGGGACCGGGGCAAGAGGAAGCCCCCCGGGGAGGGGTGGGGGGCACACAGGGCAGGATGCAGCCCCTGGGGGAGCACACGGAGACTGGGACAGGATGGAGCCGCCAGGTGAGGCCGGGGCCGTGGGCTGAGCAGGGTAGGGCCTCCTGGTCCCGTGGGGTCCTGACGTGTCCGGACAGTTTGGGGGCTCACGCTCTGAGGGTGGGGTGCCGCGTGCGTTCCCAGGGGGAGCTTTGAGGAGGGGGTTCCCACCGGCTCCGAACCCCCAGTGCTGCCCACACCAAGGTCCCGGTTCTCGCCCAGGTGAGCACGGCCCCAGTGGTGTGTGTATGACTTTATGAAGTGTCTGCATCACTCCAGATAAGCGTTGCCAGCATGACCCTCCTGTGATTTCAGTGATTCACTCCCACCAGAGACCTTCCGGTTTCAGTTTGAGGGACACTTTTATGTCATGGGACACCATCCCTGCCGCCCGCCCAGGGCATGTCCCTGCACATCCCGGTGTCGGTGACAGTGTCCGTGCCCCCGTGGTGGGCTGGAGTGGGGACTCACTGGGGGTACTGGTCTGGCTGGGAGGTACCGTGATGGGAAGCTGGGGAGAGGTGGGAGCACAGGTGGGGTTTGTGTTGGATGCAAGAGCTGCACACTGACTCAGTTATTCCATGAGGTGAGGAAGTCTGAGAACTCCAAACCCAAATAACTAACGGGCCAAATCAAACCCCTCTGACAGCACCTTTCCTGGCAGCGGCCGTGCCCGGGGAAGTGCCTGGGCTGGCAGTGCCCGCCCCGAGCCGTTCTTTTCCCACACAACCTTCCAGCCACGGCCGGTGACAGCAGGTGTGTGACAGTCCGGCCGTGTGCGGGTTTCCCTAAAGCTGCGCTTTCCCGGGTCCCAGCGCAGCTCGGAGGGCTCAGGTGCTCCGTCCCCATTCCTAGACCGCAGGATCAGTTGCTTGGCAATTCCCTCTTCTCCGTTGTCCAAGGTCAAACCGGCCAGGCACGGGCCGCCCGTTTGCGTGGGGTCGGAATGTGGGACCTGCGGGCCTTGGCAGGTGCTTGTGGAATTTCTTGCAGAGTTGGGGATGGCAGGAAAGCTAGCAAAGAGGAGAAACCATGTGACTGTGGCTTACCCCGGGACCCCCCCTCCCACCCCCGAGGGCTGTACCGTCTCAGCTTGGTGTTCCCCAGGGCTGCACTGTCCCTGCTGAGTGTCCCCCAGGGCGGTGAGGAGAAGGGGCCGCTGCCTGAGCTCCTTCCCAGTCGCTGCGGGGTTTTGGGGCCGTTTTTCACCCTCATCTCCTGTGCCCACGGGAGCACCGAGGGGCTGCCAGGGCGGCTGTGCGACCCGCTGCCGAATTCGAGACCGTCCCCGGCCGCGCTGCCCTCCCGGCAGGGCCCAGCCTGCCCCTGTGGCTTGTTGCACAGAGCTGCAGCCCAGCACTAAATGACACGTTTCCCGCTGCTTTTTCTGTCCCGGGATCCGCGAGGAGGGCTGAGCTCGCCGGGGGCAGGAGCGAGCCGAGCCCTAGCGCTGCCAGAGTTTGCCGGTGGGTTTTGGTGAAAAGCGGGGCTGGGGGAGCGATGGGGTCGGTCACCTGTCCGTGAGGGCAGGGATGTGCGGGCAGGACACGATGGCACAGGGCAGAGCTTTGCTGGCCGCGCTGGTGATGCAGCTCTCCTTCAACCCCACGTCCCTCTGGGCAAACTAAACCCGTAATTTCTTCTCCCAACCGCTGCCCCGGCCCTCCCGCGGGCTGCAGCCCCCCCGTGCCGAGTCTTTCCCCTCCCAGTGCCCAGAGTCGAGTCCCACAGAGCCCCCCAGGGCGGCGGGAGCTGTGGAGCATCGCGAGCAGCCCTGGCCCCTTTCCCAGCCCTGCTGCGGTGGCAGCTCCCGCTGCCTCTAGGCGCTTCCCTGGATACTTCCCTTGACGTGGGAAGTATCCCAAGGAATGTTTTCTTTCCTTGGGCGGCAGATCGAAGTGCACAGGGTCTGCTCTGTGCCCTGTCCTGGGCTGCACCCCGGCTGACCGCAGTGGGGCCGGGCTCACCCTCGCCCAACGCGGCAGCGCCGCAGCCGGAGGGGGCCCTGCAGACGTGAGGGGTCCCTGCAACCGGGTAGGTGGGTGCCGAGCAGAGCAAGGCACAGACAGGACCAGCCGGGACGCTGAGTTACAGGGAGGCCCGCCAGCCCCAACCGCTACCAGGGTGGGTGTGGGACCTGTCCCGCCGCGGGGCTCGGTGCCCCGGGAGAGGATGGGGAGGGTCTTTTGGGGCTGACACTGGGTTTTTCGTTGCCAGGTTTCCTGCTCTCTTGAAGGAGCCGGGGGTCACAGCCACCCAGGCAGGTCACTCGGTTCGGGGGACCATGGCAGACCCCGAGGATCCCCCGCGAGTTGTTGTGGGCGATGGCGGGGAGGGCGCGGGGGAGGACGGCTCCCTCCAGAACGACTCCTTCCCGCTCTCCTCGCTGGCCAATCTGTTCGAGAGCGAGGACACCCCGACGCCCGCCGAGGCAGCGCGGGGACCCCCCGGCACCGCGGATGGAAAGCAAAACCTCCGCATGAAATTCCACGGGGCCTTTCGGAAAGGCACCCCGAAGCCCATGGAGCTGCTGGAGGCCACCATCTACGAGTCCCCCGTGGTCCCCGCGCCCAAGAAAGCTCCCATGGACTCCCTCTTCGACTACGGTACCTACCGCCACCATCCCAGCGAGAACAAGCGCTGGCGCAGGAGGGTCGCGGAGTGAGTACGGGACCCCCGGTGCGGCGGGGGGTGCTGGGGTCGGGGCACCTGGGTGGATATGGGGATGCTCAGCAACTGGGGGCGGGGACAGCCCTTCGAGCGCCACTTTGGGGTGCTTTGGGCAGGGGTGCCACGAACAGGGAGCAGCTCCCAGTGAGTCCCAGTGGCAGCGCTGGGCTGTGCCATGCCGTGATGAGGGTCTGCAGTCTTACCACTGGGGCCAGGAGCGGTGGAGGGCGCCCCCCTTCCCCCTTACCGGCGCCATGAAAGAGGCTCTGTGCGCCCGGCCGCTCCCCTGGCCGGTACGGCCGTCTGGCTCTGGCATGAAAGGGCTTTTCAGGAGGGCCTCCGCCCTGCCCGCGCCAGGAAACCGGAGCCGGGGGGGGCAGCCCGCGGCCGGACGCACAATGCCCCTCTGTGCTGGGCACCTGGGGCGGCCACCGTGGCCCCCTGCCAGTGTCCCCACCCAGGGGTGCAGCAGGCAGGGACAGCAGCGTGTCCTCCCGTGGAGGTGGGTGGAGGGGGGCCGCCGTCCGTCCTGCCCCAATTCCCGGTGCCCGGGGCTGACCGGTTGTCCCCAGTCCATCCCGCTGCTGCCAACTGCTCCGACCGGTTTAGCCCTTGGTGATGGAGTGTGACCAAACCCGCGGCCCGTCCCTGCTGGGGGGCACAGCTGGGGGCCCAAAGCGCTGCAGCACCGGTGGGAGCCGGCAAGGTGCCCACCACCTCCCGTGGGCCATGCAGGGAGCACTGGGCTGCTGTGGGTGCGGAGGCTGCCCCGGGCCTGTGGGTGACCCCAGCCAGGGGGTGTCCCCGGTGTGTCCCCAGGTGCCTGTGCCCAGAGGCTCAGGCTCAAGCTCATTGCACTGGTGGGAAGCCGAGGTAGCGGTTCCAGCTCCCAACGCTGGGGTTTCTCCTGCAGGAAGCAGGTGCCGGCAAAGGGGCCGGCTCCCAACCCACCCCCTGTCCTCAAGGTCTTCAACAGACCCATTCTCTTCGACATCGTTTCCCGGGGATCCCCGGCCGGCCTGGACGGGCTCCTCTCTTTCCTCCTCACCCACAAGAAGCGCCTCACAGACGAGGAGTTCCGAGGTGAGCTGTGCCACGCCCCTGGTGACCCCTGTATTCCTGTGGGGATGGCGATGCGCAGCCTGGACACGGGAAGCTGTGACGTGCAAGGCCTGGGAGAAGCCAGGGATTTGTCCAGGGAGTGCAGGGTGTGGGACTGGGCATGCCCGTGGCCACGGGGGCTGGTCCCGAATCCTCCTCAGCACCCTCCCATTGCAGAGCCCTCCACGGGGAAGACTTGCCTGCCCAAGGCGCTGCTCAACCTGAGCGGGGGCAAGAACGACACCATCCCCATCCTCCTCGACATCGCTGAGAAGACGGGCAACATGAGGGAGTTCATCAACTCACCCTTCAGGGATGTCTATTACCGAGGTGGGGGAACGTGGGGCCGCTGATGGCCCTGCCTGGGCGTGGGGGACATTGCGGTGTTTCGGGGAGCAGCGCAGCAGAGACCCTGGGGAGGATGGAGGATGCTGGGGAGGTTGGGGACTGGGGCAGTGGGGACCTTGGGGAGACTGGGGGGCTCCAAGGGGATTTGGGACCTGGTACCTTGGGAAGGATGGGGACCTGGGGAAAGTCATGGGGCAAGGTGGCAGCTGACAGGCACTGATGTCACAGGTCAAACTGCCCTGCACATCGCCATCGAGCGCCGCTGCAAGCACTACGTGGAGCTGCTGGTGGAGAAGGGAGCGGACGTCCATGCCCAGGCCCGTGGACGCTTCTTCCAGCCCAAGGATGAGGGTGGATACTTCTACTTCGGTGAGCAGAGAGGGAACTCAGGGGTCACTGCTGTGCCTCAGGATGCCCCCACAGCGGGGCAGGGCTGACGGGAGCCCTGATGTCCCGGCAGGTGAGCTGCCCCTCTCTCTGGCCGCCTGCACCAACCAGCCCCACATCGTGCACTACCTGACGGAGAACGGGCACAAGCAGGCGGACCTGCGGCGCCAGGACTCCCGCGGCAACACGGTGCTGCACGCCCTGGTGGCCATCGCCGACAACACCCGCGAGAACACCAAGTTCGTCACCAAGATGTACGACCTGCTCCTCGTCAAGTGCGCCAAGCTCTTCCCCGACACCAACCTGGAGGCGCTGCTCAACAATGACGGCCTGTCCCCGCTCATGATGGCAGCCAAGACTGGCAAGATCGGGGTACGGTGACCCCCCTGCGGTGGGGAGATGTCTTCCTGCCATCCCCACAGCATGGGCTGAGCCCTGTCACACTTGGGGCGTGTCCCTGCTGGCAGCACAGCTTCTTTGAAGATGCTGGTGGAAACCCCTATTGCATTCCAGCCCTTCCTTAATTAATCCCGGGCCCTCGGCACAGCCCATCCTCTCCCGTGACCTGCCCTCAACCTCTGATGGGGTGAGCAGGGACATCATTAAAAATAAAAAAGCTGCAGCATCCTGGGGAACTTCCCACTGTGGCAGTGTCTCTGCACCCCTGCATCACCTTGGGAGCCCCCCTGGGAGCACCCCAGGCCCACCATAGTGAAGGGGTGGATTGGGTGATGTGCCTGGGATGGGGTGGGAGTAAAGTGGGGTGCCCCAAGTGGGTCAGGGCCGGGTCTGTGGGCAAGCAGTCCTCCCTCTGGCAGATCTTCCAGCACATCATCCGGCGGGAGATCATGGACGAGGACGCCCGGCACCTCTCGCGGAAGTTCAAGGACTGGGCGTACGGCCCCGTCTACTCCTCCCTCTACGACCTCTCTTCGCTGGACACCTGTGGGGAGGAGGTGTCTGTGCTGGAGATCCTCGTCTACAACAGCAAGATTGAGGTGTGCAGGGGCTGGGGGGACCGGGAGGGGGCTGGGGGGAACTGGGTGACCAGATACCCTCTGACAGCACCCGCTTCCCACCAGAACCGCCACGAGATGTTGGCCGTGGAGCCCATCAATGAGCTGCTGCGTGACAAGTGGCGCAAGTTTGGGGCCGTCTCCTTCTACATCAGCGTGGTCTCCTACCTCAGTGCCATGATCATCTTCACCCTTGTTGCCTACTATCGCCCCATGGAAGGCCCTGTGAGTCCCTTGGCACTGTGGCACAGCCCCACGGGCCAGCACTGCCTGGCAGGGGGGTCTGCTGGGGATAGGGCAGCAACTCAGCTCTGCCCTCTCCCCACAGCCCCCCTACCCGTACACCACCACTGCTGACTACCTGCGCCTGGCTGGGGAGATCATCACCCTCCTCACTGGAATCCTCTTCTTCTGCACAAACGTCAGTGTGGCGAGGCAGGGGGTCCTCCTATGGGGCCACTGAGCCCTTGGGGTCTCCAAGGGTGACAGGCCTGTTGAGAGGCACCTGCTCCTACTGTAGTGGCCCCAGACACGAGGACCCTGCCACACGGGGCTCACTCCCCCTGGCCCCTCCAACCTGCCCCTCTCTCCTGCAGATCAAAGACCTGTTCATGAAGAAGTGCCCAGGTGTGAACTCCTTCTTCATAGATGGCTCCTTCCAGCTGCTCTAGTATGTAGGGAACCCCTGGGACCACCACGAGCTGCCACACCCCAGGGCTTGTGGGTGCAGGGTCTGACACCAACTCTCCTCCAGCTTCATCTACTCGGTGCTGGTGATTGTCACGGCGGGGCTGTACCTGGGTGGCATCGAGGCGTACCTGGCTGTCATGGTCTTTGCACTGGTCCTGGGCTGGATGAACGCCCTGTACTTCACCCGCGGGCTCAAGCTGACAGGGACCTACAGCATCATGATCCAGAAGGTCTGATGGGATCCGGGGTCTTCTCCTTCCTCAGCAAGGCTGCTCCTCCCATAGATGTGCTGCCCAAAGAGGGTCCTCCAGGTTTTCTGTAGGGTTCCTGTGGCCCAGCACTGCCCTGCTCCCAACCTGGCCTGCCTGGCAACACCTCACCCTGCTCTCCATCACTTGCAGATCCTCTTCAAAGACCTGTTCCGCTTCCTCCTGGTCTACTTACTCTTCATGATTGGCTATGCATCAGGTAGGGCCTGGCTGGTGAGTCCTTTCTGGGGGAAGGACAAGCACTATAACACAGCTGGGCAGGGGACTGCAGGCCCCCCACTTCATCCCACCCACCTGTGGACCCAGCCTTTGCCTCCTCCCATGGTGGGGAGGGTCTCAGCAGGCACAGAGCCACTTTGGGGCCCACGGTGGATCTCGTCCTTGCTGCTGCCCCCACAGACTCATTTTCTCTTCCCCCCCCACCCCAGCCCTGGTGTCCCTCCTCAACCCATGTCCCAGCAGCGAGTCCTGCAGTGAGAAGTCCAACTGCACAGTGCCCACCTACCCATCCTGCCGGGACAGCCAGACCTTCAGCACCTTCCTGCTTGACCTCTTCAAGCTCACCATCGGCATGGGCGACCTGGAGATGCTTGAGAGCGCCAAGTACCCCGCCGTCTTCATCATCCTCCTCGTCACCTACATCATCCTCACCTTCGTGCTCCTCCTCAACATGCTTATTGCCCTCATGGGCGAGACTGTGGGCCAAGTCTCCAAGGAGAGCAAGCACATCTGGAAGCTCCAGGTACCACCCCAGGGGCTGCTGGGCAGGGGGTCCAGGGGCTGCCTGTGCTCGAGGGGCTGCAACACCACAGCGCCCCAAGATCCACGGGTGAGGCACCTCCGTGCCTCCATCCTCAAGCAGTCTCTGGTGTCCCTGGCAGTGGGCCACCACCATCCTGGACATCGAGCGCTCCTTCCCGGTGTTCCTGCGGAAAGCCTTCCGCTCGGGAGAGATGGTCACTGTGGGGAAGGGCACGGATGGGACACCGGACCGCCGCTGGTGCTTCAGGTAAAGGCAGATGCCCTCAGGAGCTGGGGAACAGCCATGCCTCTCCCACCATGGCCAACAGTGTTTTGGGGAGCCAGCACAACGCACTCCTTTGTGGGGTCCTTTGTTCTCATCTGGAGGCAGGTGGAATTGCTGGTGGATGCCGGAGCTGCTGCTCTGGCTCCCAGGAGCTCTCCACATCCTCTCTGGATCTGACCTTCCCTCCAGGGTGGACGAGGTGAACTGGTCCCACTGGAACCAGAATCTGGGCATCATCAGCGAGGATCCGGGCAAGAATGAAACATACCAGTACTACGGCTTCTCCCACACCATGGGCCGGCTGCGGAGAGGTGAGCGCCGTGTCGTGGGCTGGGAACATCCCTTGGGATCTGTGGGGAGGTGAGCATGGTGCCATGGGCTGGGAGCATCCCTTGGGATGCTGCTTGCAGCTTCTGATGGGCCCTGGGAGCAGATTTGGGGGCTGGGAGACATGGGGCTGACCAGGGAGCAGCCACAGGCTCCTGGCTCTGCCAATCCCCACCCTCCCTGCAGATCGCTGGTCGACGGTGGTGCCGCGCGTGGTGGAGCTCAACAAGAGCTGCCAACCGGAGGAGGTGGTGGTGCCACTGGGGACCATGGGCACAGCGGAGCCGCGGGAGCGTCGGCACGGCCAGGCCCCGAGCTCCCCGCTCTAGCACAGTGGTGCTGGGAGCTCATGGACTCTGCTCGGGCCCCTGGAGCGGCTCCGGAATCGCGACTGGGCTGGATGGTGCTTGTCTGCTCCTCAGGGATTCGTGCAGCCTCTGTCCCTCCAGCAACTGCTGTCCTGCTGGCTGTCCAGCCTGGATGGGGGGTCCTGGCCCTTCCCTGGCCGTGTTGGAGGTCTCGGCTCTCACTGATGAGCTCCAGTGCCACTGCTTCCCTTCACGACGCCGGGGCCATCGGCTGTGCCGTGCCAGGAACCTTGGCTGCAGGCTGGATGTGGGAAGCATGACCCCCACTGCCCACCAAGGCCAATGGTTTTGCCACAGATTTTTGCACAGGATTTATACGACTATTTATTTAGTAATAAAGACTGACCCGCCAGTGCTGCCTCCTCCTGGCATTGACCGATTCAGGCTGGGAGATCTGCTCTGCCAGCAGGTCCTGGGGAGGGATGGAGGAGCCGGCTACGGTCTGTGCTATGCCACTCATCACACCGAGGTCAGGTGCAGTACGTGGATGCGGTGCAGGGCCTGGGTGTGCAGGTGCGGTGCTCTGGTGGGATGTGCAGGCGCAGTGCACGGATGGGATTACAGGTGCAGTGCTGGGAGGGGACGTGCAGGTGCAGCGCACGGTTGCGGTGCGGGGCCGGGGCTGTGCGGCCGCCGCTCCACTGGAGGGCACCACACACCGCGCGATGCGGGACCGGCCGCGGCGGCAACGCGGGGAGCCCGAGCTGGTCCCGACCCGCACCCGGCGGGCAGGCGGGGTGACGGGGTATCCGGGGTGGGGGAGTGGAACCGGAGACAAACCAGTGCTCCCCATCCCATCCCCACCCTATCCCAACCCCGTGTATCCTTATCCCCATCCCATCCTATCCATCGCCCCTCTGTAACTCCTTTCCTCCTTATCTTCCCATTCACGTGCAGCGGTGTGCTTTCCTTTAACAGCTGGACGTTGTGCAGCTGTGAAGGAGCGATTTAAGTGGACAACAGTGACACGGTGGCAGAGACCGTGGCCGGGGCCCTGGGGGCAGCCCAGCTCGCTCAGCAAACGCTTTAGCAGCAATGGGGACACTTCATCTTCAAATGTGATGAGTCGCCGTCAGCGTTAACGGCACCGTCTCTGTTTAAATGTGATTTACATACATCTCTCATATTGTGGTTTAAGTATTTCCCCAGGGTGAGGGATGAATATGTTTCATTATCACTCCTTGGGAGAGGCGGAGGTGGCAGCTCCCGCTGCATAATCGCATGAGGAGCTGAGCTGCTCCCCTTCCAGGCCAGTTCTTGGGTGAAAACGATACACTTGACTTTCACCCGGCTAAGTGGCCACAGGTCCAGTGGCCAGTCCTGGCTAGGCCATGTGAGGTGGCTGGAGGAGTCCTGGAAGAGAACTCAGCCACCTGACGTGCTGGAGATGGGCTCACCACTGCAGCTGCCCTGGGCTGCAGCACCAGACATGAGATTTTCCGGTAAAATTAGATATAAACCAATTTTTTCCCCTCCTGTGCAAATCCTGATGTCACAAAGCTGAGGGGCCACATGTGAGTGTGCTTTAAAAGGATTTGGGAAGGGTGGCTGTCACTGTGCCCCAGCACCCTGCACCATCACCCTGCAGTGGCGCGGTGGGGACGGGGACACTGTGGCCATGACAGTGACATCCCAGCACAGGACACCTCTGCTGCTTTCAGGGCTGCAGAGCTCGAGTTTGGCCCTTTAAACCCCCGCCCCACCAAGCCCTGAGCTCTTGCACCCTCAACTGGAGTGGTTGGGGGCACCCCGGGGGCCGGCAAACAGGGGGTTCTGGGTCTTGGCCCCCTCCCACCCCTTCCCTCCCTACCCTGCCAGAGATGACAAACCCAACAAAGGGAAGAGAAAAGCACTTGTCATCCAGAATGCGGAGCGCGGAAGCAAATTTATTTTTAGATAAATCTAAAGCTTAATTTGTGAAGCTAATATCAATCAAAATGAGAGATGGGGTTTTTTAAGTCCTTTTGCAACCGTGCAATTTATACTGCTTGTCTCTCCTCCTTGCTCCCAAACAGCAAAGGCAGCCGCTAAGTTTAATATCAGCCTCATGCACACCTGCCTTAGAAATTTTTAGTATTATTGCAATTATTATTATTATTTGAATAGGAAGGTATTTGCAGACCAGAAAGAGCATCATTTACCTCGGCATGTTCCCACAGCGCTCATGGGGAGCTGGGCCCCACAGGGATGGGAGGGTGATGGGTTGTGGTGGCTTTGCCCTGGGTGCTGGGGTGCACCTCGGTGGTCTTTGCTACATCTCCCAGGAGTGCCTGTCACATTTTAAGTCCCCACGTGCCCACCTGTGCCCGCCAGGGCCGGCACTGCAGCAGTCCTGGCTGGAGGCAGGAACCACCAAGAAGGGACCCATTTATTCTGCATTCCACAGTTGAAGTCTCCCCGTGCACAGCGAAATCCTCCTCCAGAGGAGCGATCGGAGGGGAGAATTAACCTGCTAAATAATACAAACCCCGCGCACCTCCTAATGAAATGTAATGACTTGGAGACCTGCAAGATGGATCGCGCCGTCGCTCGCAGCCGCTCGCCCTGATTTATGGCGAGCTGGGAAATCTGATGGAGGCAGCGCTAATGAATCCCCCTCCCACGGGCACTGCTGGTGGAGCAAAGTTTCTCCCGGAGCCCCCAGTGCAGCTCTGCGTACCACGGCCTCGGGAGGGTCCCCCCTTGGGCGCTGGGGGACCCCCAGGGAGGGGCTGCCCAGCACAGAGGGACCCGCCAGCCCCACCGCGCTCCAGCCTCACATTCCTTTGATGTGGCATCTCTTTAATGACAAGGATCTGAGCGAAGATCTTCCTCCAGACGGACTAATTTTAACACGCAGGCAGGCAGTGGCACCCCCCATCAGTAACATTAACCTCTGTGAAAATTTCCTTTTGTCCCAATTTCTCTTTGTTCCCTGGATCGGCTGTCAGCCGCTCGCAGCCGGTGACGGAGCGGTCCCCTCCTGCCACGCCATAAATATCAGCGCCGCCGTTACGGCGGGTGAGCAAACAAGACAAATGGAGCCGCCGTCCCCGGCTGCAACCACAGCCACGGGGTAGCTCCGAGTGCGTGGCTGTGTCCCCATCCCTGTCCTTGTCCCCATGCCATCCCATCCCTATTCCTCTCTCATCCCCATCCCCACCCTGTCCTCATCCATCCCCATCCTCATCCCCTTCCCCATTCCCATCCCATCCCTGTCCTTATCTCTGTCCCCACCTCATCCTCATCCCTGTCCCATCCCCATCCCTACCCCTATCTCATACTCATCGCATGCCATCCCTGCCCGTGTTCCATTCCCATCCCCTCTCCATCCATCCCCATATCTGTCCCCACCCCCATCCCACGTCATCCCATCCCATCCCATCCCATCCCATCCCATCCCATCCCTGTGCCCTCCCAGCCAGGCAAGGAAGGCAACTGAGCCCTTCCCACCCTCAGCCCACTCTCTGGTCGGGATAAGGACACACTGTATGTCACTGCCACAGGACACGGGGGCCATGGACACACATCCACAGCCCAGAGCTATTTGGGATTTCATACTATTATCCTAATGCAACTGGCTCACTGTTGGGGCCAGGAAGCTGCTGCCGGACAGAGCCGGGGGGGCTGATTTAGGGGAGAGCAGCCCTTCAACCAGAGCGGGACTCTGGGAGAGCCCCCATCCCACCTGGGCACCAGGAATGCTCTTGCCATGGGGGAAACTCGGTGGGAAACTCATCAGGGATGACAGAAGGCAGCAGAGGTGCCACCACTGCACCGGTGATGGCAGGAGGGGGACACAGTCTCTGATCCCAGTGCCCATCACTGAGGCCTCGGGGTGGTGAGGGCTGAACATCCCAGAGCATCCTACACGTGCACGTGAGGCCACAGCCCTAATCCCCAGGGATCTGGGCCACGTGCCGCTTTGGGTGTGAGGCAGAGGCTAGCGCCCCTGACGGATTAATGGCTCAGTGTCGTTAACAGGTTATTTATAGGTGCTCCTCCATGCCCTAAAAATCTGCAGGGAACAGGGGGGGATCCCAGCTCTGGGGGAGCCCAGGGGAGGCCACAGCAAAGCAAAGAGACTCCAGAGTACACATCCAGCAAGATCCTGGTTTTACTTTGGGAAAAACACCATCCGGACACACGGCTTGCGGGTTTTGTGTAGGTTTTTTTTTTTTTTTTTTTTTTTTTTTTTTTTTTTTCCATTTGTTTTCTCATTTTTAAAACAATATAGTGCAGCCAGCACTTCTCACAGTAGAATATAATGGTCAATTTTAGTATAAAAAAAAAACATTCTCAGAGATTTGTAAATGCACTTAGTGCTTGAACAGGCTTTCAGGGATACAGTACCTCTTTTCCGAGCACAATCACCTTGGGTTTCATTGGGATATTATTCTTCTTTTACCTTTAAACATCAAAACACTTTGTATTTCCTGGTGAGGAGCCTTTTTTAAATGAACAAATCTATCAAACACGGAATTACACAGAGTGAATAACGGACCATAATGAGCATTTTGGAATTGTTTGGGGTTTTTTTTAAAAAAAAAAAAGAGAAAAAAAGGAGGTATGTGAGTGCCCTGGTACCGCGGTCACCTCTAACCCAGAACCAAGGTAGAACTGACAGTAAGGGGAGGAAATAAAACAGCCTGGAAGTGTGAGAGCTGGGGGGTTCCAAGGGAAGAGGGGGTCCTGAACCTCCAGGTTGAGTGGGAATAGGAGCCGGTGGCCACCGCGGGGCCGGGTGAGAGGAGGAGGATGAGGAGGAAGAGGGGTGGGAGGAGACTCTGTAGCAGCCAACACATAGATGTACAGCCTAGTCAACTAAAAAAAAAATAAAAATTAAAAAAAAAAAAAAATCTGTTCAAGTTTTCAAGTGTTTTTCTTAAATAGCCTCCAGACTGTCCCCAGTTATTAGCTTTAATCAAAGCAGTGCAAGTTACGGACTTCAGCTACAGGTCAGGTGGCCACGCGCTGGCCACACAGCAGGCTCGGACCGGCCACCACTGGGCTGGGACTGCTCCCCACGGAGCCTCCTGGCCACCGCTGGGCTGGGACTGGCCACTATAGAGCCTCCTGGCCACTGCTGGGCTGGCACCGGCCACCATGGAGTTTCCTGGCCGTGGCTGCGCTGGGACCAGCCACCACTGAGCCTCCTGGCCACCACTGGGCTAGGACTGGCCACCATGGAGCCTCCTGGACACAGCTGGGCCAGGATCCACCATGGAGCCCCCTGGCCAGCCACAGCACAGGGCTCTGCCCCACACTGACGCAGCGCTGCCAGCGCGTGGCAGAGCCTCCCCTCCCTGGATAGCAGCAACTCGTAGCAATTCCCTGTTCACATTCGTGGAGATAAAATGATTTCTGAGCTATATAGACAACAAGCGGTCCTTCGGCCTCGGCTTCCAGCGGGTCGCGGGTGTATCCAGTCTGGGGACCCCGGTGAAATGCCAGTGTCCCAGGAGCCCTTTAGGCAGCCGACCCTGTGTCCCCCTCCCTGTCCCCCTGCCCTCGCTGCCACGGTTTGGTACCGGTGCAGTGCGGGAGGGGAGCGCAGCTCGCACCAAAGTCCTCGCCCTGGGTTTGGGAAGAGCAGCATCGGTCCCTTATCTATAGACGGGCAGGCGGATGTGGGCGTGCTGGTGGTCCAATAGCCTTGGCACAGACACGGTCTCGTAGCCCTTGCCCAGCATCTGTTCCTTGATGCAGGGCGGGTGGATGTCGTTGATGAGATACTCCAGGGACTGGAGGCTGCTGCTGAGGATGGAGGTATTGCAGAGTGTCTTGCTGGGCAGCCCCTCGGCCGGGGGCACCCCCAGCTCGCGGGGCCCAGCCCCCAACTCCGGCGGGTTGTAACAGTCGCTGTTGGGGGTCACCAGGATGCTATTCCAGGGGGGAGCGAAGTACTGCCCCACTGAGAAGTTGCCGTGCATGCAGTTCAAGGGGGACGAACTCACCTTCTCGGCCGCGCCGCCCAGGCCGTAGGGGCGCGAGGCGCCCGCACACGTCTCGGGGGACTTGCTGAGGGCCCCCCCACCGCCGCTGCCCCCGCTGTACATTCGCAGGTGCTGCTGCTGCTGCTTCTGCTGCCAGACCAGGTAGTCCATGCCCTCGGGGTAGATGCCCGCCTTGGGTCCCAGGGCGGCGGCCGGGTTGGAGCCCAGCGCCAGGTCGGCGCCCTTGCGGCACTCGGGCAGGACGGTGCCGGTGTAGGCGGTGCCGAAGGCGCCGTGCTTGGTCGGGCTGGGGTGGGCGGCCACAACGGCCGGGCAGCCCGGCTGGGCACCCTGCGCCTGGCACTGCTGATTGATCTGGTAGATGATGCTCTGGATGGAGGGCAGGTTGGAGGGTGGCAGGGCCAGGCTCCTGCCCGCCAGTGGCAGCACTGAGGCCGCCACCGTCACGTTGGGCACAGGACCCTCCAGCTGCTTCTGGCCGCCGTGGTAGTTCAGCTGCCCGGCGCAGGAGGGACCTGGAGCTAAAGTGCTTGAGGCGGGGTAGGGAGCAACGCCCACCTGGGCGGGCGAGAGCTTAGTCCGCTTCCCCTCCGAGTTCTTCACCACGCTTTTGCCGGAGGCTTTGACGATGGCCAGCAGACCCTGGTAGCCACCAGCGTGCAGGGGGTAGGGGCTGTACCGCTGCCCTGTGGTGTCGTAGCCGTTGACCGTCCGGTTAAGGTGCTTGTGCTGGGGGACCCTGATGTTGGTGGGGAAGATCTTGATGGTCAGCGGGCTGTTGGCCACCTTCTGTGCGTAGGCATCCAGCTCGGCGGGGCTGGGGTAGCGTGGGGAATGCATCGGTGCCACCGTCTCACCTGCGGGAGCAAAGGGTAGGGTGAATCTGGCATTGCCGGGACGAGAGAACCCGGAACTCCAGCACCCACCACCCCTCGCCGAATCCCACCCGCTCCCGGCAGAAACCAGGCCACGGCACCAACCTGCCCCCTCCCGCTGACGGAGTCACTTGTAAGTGGCCTAAAATAAACTCGGTGTGGAGAATGGAAATGTCACTTTACCCAACGGGGGAATCTTTCTCCGAGATTGGATTTAAACTACATTATACAAGCAATTTCATGGGTGCTTTGCGCTGCTACGAGAACCTCACCAAAAATGGAAAAGCATTGCATTTACCAGCCATAAATCAGCAGTTCCTATAATGAGCACAAAAATGTCACTTTTATGCAATTTTACAGATGAACAAAACTGGTGAAATTAACTGTGGTAACCTACTGGAGTCAGCAAAAGCCACTGCAGAAAAAAAAATTATATATGTATATAGTTTTGTTCCTTTCAAACTCTTTCCTGAGCAAGTTTCTGCCATTCTGGTGTGAAAACTCATTTGTCGTTCCCATTATACTTTCATTTGGAGTTTATCTTGAGTATCCAATGAGCCACCAACTGTGAAAATGATTAAATCTACAAAATCTATCTAATAGATGGAATAAATTAGGTGTTTAAAATCTCCACACACACACATACACACACATACACAGAAGCACATGCACGTACACGTCGGCACATGGGAATGACGGTTCCCAGCTGGTCCCCAAACTCCCAGCCCTGCCAAGGGATGTCTGTGGCACACCAGGGTACACATGCCAGACCTGGTGCCTGCTCAGAGGAAGGTTTTGCAAGGTGGAGATGGTAAAATTGGAGGGGTTGGGGTGGGCAGCCCCCACTGAGGAGCCCCAGTGCTCCCAAGGACCCTTTTTGAGGCTCCCAGGGAGTGGAGCCCCCCTGTATCCAGGGGCAGAGGACTGCAGCCTCCATGCTGAGGAGCACTGTGCTCCCCATCCACCAGGACCAGCGATTCCTGATGCCACCCCTTGCTGGGTGGTAAAGTCACCACAGAAGAGCTGCTCCACTGGGTGCATTCCACGCCCCAGCAAAGGCATTTCCTGTCCCAGTCCTCTCTGAGTGATGTTTCCATGGCTGTGGCATGCTCAGATGAACCACGCACTGTATTAAAACCAAGATTCAGGGGAGGGGAGCACTGGGAGCTGTAGGGCTCCACGTGACCCCCCAGAAGCAGAGGGGGGGTTTGGGAGAGGCAGCAGTGAGGCCGTGGCCCCTCTCTAAGCTCTCCATGCTCCCCGTGCTCTGCATGCTCTCCGTGCTCTCCAAGCTCTCCATCAGCGCAGTAATTGAACAGGCAGGACGCAGTGCCTGCGCCAGCCATTCCCCCCATTAAGCTGATGTTATGGGCTTTTTACAGGTGTCTTAAATAGACACTGTTATTAACGAGTGTATTAAGCCAATTAAAACCGGTGCCTTTGAGTAGGATTTAATGGAGCTGCCGGGAGACAGGAGGGCACAGCACCAGCAGCTCCCTCCGGTAGGACACGTGCGGGTGTGTGGCATTGGCCCTGCCAGGGACATCCCGGGCACCAGCTGTCCAGCCTCTGGAAAACTCTGGCACAGCTGCAGAGCAGTTGGTGAGGTGTGTGGGCACGCATGAGCGTGCATGGTGGGTTCTGCTGGGCATGGGCACCCCCCAGGCCAGTGAGTGCAGGGGGCTGTGAGTGGGACCGCCCTGCCCAGTGGCACGGCATGGCATGGCACAGAATGGCATGGCATGGCACGGAATGGCATGGCACAGCACAGAATGGCATGGTATGGCATGGCACAGCACCGGCAGAGCACAGCACGGCATGGCGAGCCACGCACATCTGCATTCCCCTTCATGCTGGCACCGCTGTCCTTGGAGGTGGCAGCATCGTGAATACTCAATTAACATGACACTAATTAGCTGGTGACACTTGCAGAATCCCTAATGAGCACATTCCAGGGAAACGCTCTTTTCCAAGGAAAAATATTAAAAAACAAGGGGTTGTTGATGAAGGGAGTGAGGCGCCGGTGCCACTGCGGCTCCCCAGCACACGTCACCAAAGCCCCGTCCCCAAACACTGCAGGTGCTGCAGGGGGCTGCAGGTGACACTTTTGGGATGGCTCTGTGCAGCCCCCTGGCACTGCCCACTGCTGTGGTCCTGGTGAGCCAAACCTGGCCAAGCGCATCCCACCCGCCAGCCCCGATGCCGGCACGTGCCCGGCTGGAGGGAGCCCCGAGCCGCCTTTGTCGCCTCTTTGCGCCAGCTGGGTTGGATGTGACAAGCCACCAATTCAGTGTGTTGTCACATATCAGGGTGACGCACCGAACCCCCGCCGGGAAAATTACAGAGAGCCCGATTTCCCGGCGGCTGCCGGCACGGCGGCGGCGGCGGCGGCGCTCCCGCTCTCCGCAGTAATTACTGCTTTCCAACGGGCTGTAATTACTGAGAGATGCAAACTCGCCCCAGCCACCTCATCACCCGTCAGGCACAGCCAGCTCTGACACAGCCACTCACCGCCGGGTTTGTCCCCCTTGTCCACCTCCTCTTGAACTTGGACCATCAGAGCCGACACACCAGGGCCGGGTGGATGAGCCACGGATCCCCAGGGGCTGACACACGCCACCACCATGGCTCTTGCCATCCCTAAACCAAACCCAGCCAGTGGCAGCAACAAGCATCCACCAACAGCCTCTCCCAGATGTTACACTGCCTCCAAGCTCCCTCCCTCACTGGCATTCCCACGGGATGAGTTGGGTACTCCTCAAAGCTCACAGTTCCCCCTCCCTCCCTGACCTGCTCTATTTTTCCAGTCTGCACTCAATAACAGCTAAATAATTGAATCTGCACAGCAGCCAAAGATTTGGTTTGAATTTTATTGGAATTTTAAATTGTTTTGTTTCTTCAGTATTTTATTACTGTAAATGGAAAATGCATCGCCTGCAGTAATAATCCGATGGCTTTTTATATTACTCCAAGCTTGTGCTCGGAGCATTATTGGAAAGCCAGGCGGAGAGGAGACCCCGGCTAATGGCAGCACGGGCTTATGAGATTACGCCTCCAGCTAAACAACTTTTTACTTTAGCAAATTGGCCACCAAACCCGGCCCGAGCCACAGATGTAAATCCCAGACCCCGCTGATGCCACGATCTGGAATAAATCTCGGTTTATGGATCGGGGAGCTCTGCCCCTGCTGTGCCTGGAGCAGCGGGTCAGTGCAAAATGTCCAACAGAGATTGAGGGCAGCTGCAGGAGGGATGGGAGGGGATGGGAGAAACCCTCCAGAAACCTCTCTCGACATGCACACACGCTGCAGGTGTCCCTTGCATCCCCAGCATCCCCTTATTCCCTGCATCCCTTACATCCCCTTATCCTTGGTTTTCCCCCATCCTTCCCATCCCCTTCATTCCCTTCATCCTCAGCGTCTCCCATATCCCCCTTATCCCCTGCACCCTCGCACCCCTGGTGGTGCCAGGATCCTCACACCATGCCTGGCTGCAGCCACAGCCCTCAAGCGCTGGGAAAAAAAGGAAAGATGGGAAGAAAGGAGGGGAGGGAAGATAACCAAAGCCACCCTTATGGCAGGAGAGACCAAGGCTAACGGGAGACCAGTGATCCAAAGCTTGTGCAGCACAAACCCACACGCTCCCAGTTACCCCCAGCCTCGGAGCCACTGGGGGACAATGGTCTCAGTGAGACCCAGCTGCTTGGCCCCCCTAATTGCCCTGTCAGGCCCCCCTAATTAACTCTGCCAGGCCCCCCTAATTAATTCTGCTTTCAACTGTACTCTTTAAAGGCCCTAAAGCAGTTACAAAGTGGGGAGCGAGGCCGGGTTAATAGCACAGCCCTAAATTTTGGCCCTTGGGGCCGGGCTCCGCGGCAGTGACAGACCTGATGGGGCTGCTCAGCTGTCAGTCAGGAAGCAATTCAGGCACCCGAGAGCTCACGGGGCAGCAGCATCCGGCTCTGGCGCTAGCAATCACAGCCTGCCTGGTTAAAGCAGTTGTGGGATCAAAATGGCACCAGGAAGGATGCTCAGGACCAGGAAGGATAGGATGGATGCTTGGCAACAGGAAGGATCTTCAGTACAGTGAAGGACACTTGGTAATGGGAAGGATGCTCACAACCAGGAAGGATGTTTAGGACCAGGATGCTCAGCACCAGGAAGGAAACTTGACACTGGGAAGGATGCTCAGGACCAGGAAGGACAGAATGGACACCCAGCACCAGGAAGGATGCTCCATGCTGTTCTCACAACCCAGGTGCCTGTGTATTCCCCAGCCTGGTGGGGGACAGAATTCCTGACTGTGTTCTCTCTTCCCTGGAGAAGGGCAAGCACAGGCACTGGCAATTTGTGCCTTTAATTTCCAGGCCATGATGCTGCAGGAGACAGTGCCAGGCAGTTGCCTGCCTCTGGAAGAGGACAGGGAGCAGGACATGGGGTGTACAGGGGGTACATCCCAGGGATCAGTGCCAGCAGCCCTGAGCAAGGACTGCATGGGGAGAAGCCAAGAGGAATGTTGTGGCAGCACATGGCACCTCACTGGTTAACAGCAGCACAGGCATTCATTGCTCCCTCCCTCCCCTCCATTCCTTTTGAGATAAGATGGGACAATCCCTATTTTTACACATCGAAAGCGCTACAATATTTTGCAATAAATGAAAGAACTAATCTCAGCAGGAAATCTTTATAAAGCTGCCTAAGGCGATGTGTGGCTGGAAGCTCCCTGGAGCTGCACACGGGCCTTGCCTTCCCCTGGTCCCAAAGGAAAATGTTTTCCACCCTTTTACAGATGGGAAAAAAGCATCAATGGAGGGCTCAGCCCCGAAAAGTGAGTGAAATGTGACAGCAGCCGAAGAAAACCATCTGCCCCTGCTCTGCCTTCATGTGGTCCCATTGACACATTCACCCTGCGAAGGGGCATTTCCTGGGAGCCCTGAGAATCCTGCCAAACCTCGCCCTCCCTCCTCACCCTTATCATCCCTTCCCATCCTCACCCTCCCTCTTCCCATTCTCACCCTCCCTCTTCCCATTCTCACCCTCCCTCCTCCCACCCTTGCCCTCCCTCCCCATCCTGCCCTGCCCCTCTTCCAGGAAAGTGCTGACATTTCCAGCCCTGAGCTCGTGGTTTGCTCCTGCCTGGCCTCCCGGAGCCAGCAGGGCAGGAGGGCAGCAATTAGGCAGGATTTTTAATTTGCACAGGGGCAGGAGGGGGTGGGAAAGGGAGCAATGCCAGGGGGAGGCAGGAGTATGCTGGGGACCTGAGCAGACCTGCCAATGGCTCTTATTAAAAAATAATAGTGCTACAGCCTCCAAATGTATTCAATTCTTTGAGAGCCGAGAGCTCGTCCCCAGCTTTGGGACCAGTATCCCTGTTCCCCTTGCAGCAAGGAGATCCCAATGCCTTCAAAGCTTCAAAAAGCATCAAAAAATCCCCTTTATCTCTGCCTGCCACACTGGGAACAGATTTTGTAAGAGCTAAACCCTAAATATTTGCAAAACACTTGGAAGAAACCTCAATATTTGGGAAATGCTTGGAAGAAAACAAACAAAAGCTGCTACATTTAACAAATCATCAGCACAGTCCTTCAAGTTTGGGTCTGAGCCCCAGGTGGCAAAGCTGCTTGGGCAGGAACTGGCTGCGCTGAGGGGCTGGAGGGCAAAGCCTGGCACAGCTGGGGCCAGGAGCTGGGTGTTGGGGCTGGTGACCCCTGGCCAAGGGCAGGGCAAAGCCCGGGGGGGGTCCAAGTGGAGCTGAGGGGTGGCTGCGGGTGCTGCCCTGCCCAGACCCAGGGTGAGCAGTGGGTGGGCATGGGGGTGCAGCCCCCAGCCTGGACAGAGCAACCGCAGGTCCTCTGAGCCTCTCATGCTGTTTTTTGAGTTCTGTTGGGTGCGGGGACCACCGGTGCTGCGCCCTCAGTGCCACACAGGGCAGGTTGTGCTGCTGTCACATCGCCCTGGCTCTCCCACCCTGTGCTGTGCCGTGGTTTCTATGGTGACAGTGTCCCCAGGATAGGAGGTGCAGAGGCCATGGCGGATGCAGTGGGGGGTCCCCAGAACCGCCCCCAAGTGCAGGGACTGTAGTCACCCATGACCAGCACCCTCAGCATCACTGCACTGTCCCCAAAATCACTGTGTCTCTGCTGCAGAGTCCCCACTGCAGGACCCCCCGAACCCTGGCGTGGAGCACCATCGGTGCCAGGAGCTGAGACAAACACGTCCTGGCTCTGGGGGCTTAAATTAAACCAACTACAGAAATAATAGTGGGAGAAATCCATCTGAATAACTGTAGGTGGCAAACCCCGCGCGGCAGCGCCGGAATCTGCAAAGACAACAAAATTCATGACAAAGCACAAAGGGAAGCGCCGGGCTTCGCCGTCCCCAGATATTCATCCGTTAACACGTTCCCTTTTTAGGCTGACATGTCATTTCAGACGGGCCTTTCTTCCTCCCCTTTCTTCTCCCCCTCGTCGGCGCGCGGCACTGCCGAGGCGGCTGCTGAATTGGATCACCTCAGGGCGAGCACTTTATTATCTGCAGTCAAAGCGTCACCACAAATACCCGTCTACACACACACGTGTCACTTCCCATTTGTCTCCTCCACGAGGTATTAGCGCGGTGCCGTGCACGGTGCACCGGCCACCGCAGCCACCGTGCCACTGCACCCACCGTGCCACCGCAGCCACCGTGCCACCATGGCCACCACTGGCCACTGCAGCCACCATGTTGGTGCAGCAAAGGCCAATGGTGCAGGAAGGGGGGCACCATGGCCATGAGGATGCCCTGGTGCCACCCCAATTGCACTCTCACGACACCCCCATGCCACCCCAACACCATCACAATGCTGACACAATACTGCCTCAGTGCCACCTGTATGCCACCCAACACTGCCCCAGCATAGTCCTGATGCCACCCCAAAGGCATCCTGAGGCCATCCCAACACAAGTGCCATGCCAGAGCCATCCCAGTGCCACTTATCTGAAGCCAACAGAGCCCTGAGACCACCCCAATGCCATCTTGAGGCTACCCCAGCACAACCCTACGCAAATGCCATTCCAGTGCTGCCCCAGTGCCACCCTTTGACACCCAACAGAGCCCTGATGCCAACCCAATGCCATCTCACCACACAGTCACTGAGGGGACCCTGTGACCAGGAGGGGATCCCACCACCCTCAGCAGTTCCATAGCTCCTCCCAGCTGCCCCCTGGCCTCTCTGCCCATTCATCTACAGCCAATTATTACTAGAATTAATTTAAAACACAGGCTTTGCACCTGCTGAGGGGAGCAGGGTGGGCGCCTCCAATGCAGAGTGACCCATCCTGGGATCTGCCAGTGCCCAGCCGATGGACTGGTGTAATCCCGGGAAGTGGGCACCGAGCAGCCCCCCCTCAGCCTCCATCCCCACCATGCACGTGACCAATGGAAAAGTGTTTTTGCAGCGATTCCTGGCAGGGAAAGTGCAAGTCAACAGCACATTTTGGGCCCAGCAGTTAATTGAACTCCCTTTTATGGCACGTACATAAATACACAGAACCATCATTAACCGATCCCTTCCAGAAAGTGAAAATGAAAGAATTAATCTTACTTCACTCATGTGTAACCCCTCATGAAATTAAAATGATATTTTATGGGTGTGTACATGAGCAGAGCCTGGCTGCAGCCACTCTAATGAAAATGCCCTTGGAATGAGCAGAATTGGGTAACGAGGAACCATTAAACAGGTCTTCATCCCATGTGCAATTAAACAGGTTTATCACTGACAAGAGTCCCCACAGGTGAGCGGGGAGAGGTGTGGGTGATCCCAGAGCCGGGTGCCCACTCACTTGAGCCCCGGCCATCACCTCTCATAAGGGCCATCCCCTCTCATTGGTGTTTTAATACCCAGACAGACCCTGGAAGGGCTCATGCCATCCCCAGAGAGCCATTTATGACCCTGTCCCAGCAGGGCTGAGGTGACAGGTCCCACAGGAGGATGTGCACAGTGACAGAATCACCTTCCACTATCCCAGGTTGCTGCAAGCCCCGCCTAACCAGGCCTTGGACACTGCAGGGTTGGGGCAGCCACAGCTTCTCTGGGCAACCTGTGCCAGGGCCTCAGCGCCCTCACAGGGAAGAATTTCTTCCCAGCATCCCATCTAACCCTGCTCTCTGTCAGTTTGAAGCCATTCCCCCTTGTCCTGTCCCTCCACGCTCTTGTAAAGAGTCCCTCTTCATCTTTCTTGTAGGATTCTCCTGAGGTTAGCATGGAGGGAGCTCTGTGAGCTCACCATGACTCCCAGCTCTTTATGGATCCCAGCCCCTTAGGGGGCAATACATCCTGCCCTCTTCCACACATCCAGCCCCAGGCTGGCTGGAGTAGGGCACATGGAAAGTAACATTTAATTAAATACCAGCCACTGCTCTATTACTGCCGAGAACAGGAGCAGCAAAGAGTTTGGTCAATCTGAGAGGGGTATTATTTGATTTATAATTTAAATAAAGTTCAGGATTCCTGTAATGCGCCCAGAATAAAATCAAAAGGGACCAGGCTGCTGCAGTTAATTGGACGTGATATTTTCCTGAGGATGCTGCTTCTCCACAGGCTCCTGCTCCTTGGCTGGAGGCGGGAGGCACAGGCAGGGCTGGGAGGGCTCTGGCACCCTCTTGCATCCTCCTCGAGGATATAATGCCAGAATGCTGGGCTAGTGCCTGTGGAACAGCCCTGGGAATACTGGCTGGCAATGGTGAGCATGGCAGCAAAGTCACCTCCATCTTTACCAGGATGGATTTCGTGGGATGCTCTGAGCCCACTGGGATGCAGCTGCACTGGTGCAGGGGGCACAGAGATGGGGGGATGACAATTAGCAGGAGAGGCAAGGGGCAGAACTGGGGGGCGAAGACACTGGGCTGGGAGCTCCCTGCATGGGCAGGAAAATTAGTCAGCTCACCTTTTACGTGAAATTAATACCAAAATTAATCAGCGGCGCGGGCAGGATAATAGGATTTCACAGTGGTGCCGGGCCAGACGGCCAATGTGCCGAGAGCCAGACTCATTTAATATCGACAGAAACAATGCCAGAGGACAGAAATAAGACCCATAAAGATAATTACTGAGATACTCAGGAGCAAATTAAGTAATCAGAGGCACTTCTAAATTGCGCCTGGTTTTAAGAGAACGCTCTCTGTGTCGATTACCTACACGGGCGTTCCGGAGGCTCGGCCCCGTGCCGGCTCTCCAGCCCCTCCGCGCTGCGCTCACCGCAGGTGCCATAAATAAAGAAGAGAAAATTGTATTCCAAGCCAGATGCGTGGCCCTGGATGTCACCTGCAATTTAATTTGCGCTGGTGGGAGGCAGGGAGCAGCGAGACGGGCCGGATTGGCCCATAATGAGTGGAAACATACGGGCAGCTAAACTTTGATTAAGGTGACCTGGCTGGTGGCGGCCAGCAGCGAGCGCGGCACGGGGGTCTGGAGGAGAGCTCGGCCTTGCTGCCCACCCAGGGGACACAGGGTGAGCACAGTCCTGCCCCAGTGATGGGTGAGACCAGTCAAAAACTGTGTCCTCAGTACCCTGAGCCTACCAGGGTCCGCTATGGGGTCAGACCTCTGCTATCTGCCCTCATCTCACCAGTGCAGCTCCAGGACCTCCAGAACTCTGGGGCTGGGACTCTCCCAGGACATATGTAGCTGCATCCAAGAGCAGCTCTCCCCGCACTGTCTTGCTGTGTTGTGACAGCACCTATGGGCTCCTGCTTCCTAAACTTCCTTATTTCAGCATCATGGCTGGTTGGGAAATGCTGGAGAGCACCAACTCCATGGCAGGAGGGTGCCCCTGGGTCTCATCCCATGAATTGAGATAGTCCCCAGCCCTGGGCTGCATCCAGGGAATGCTGCAGGGACCAGCAGGTGTATTCTGACCTCAGCATCACACCAGCTCAACACCAACATACTCTGTGCTGAACACCTCCAATCTCCAGCAAATCCCGCCAGGCTAATCCTGCCCATGGGTCTTGGACCTTGTGGGCATGGCTGAGCTAATTATCCCTTTGCAATGAGGTGCTCCAGGAGCTGGACACCTCATGCCAGCCCTGTGTCTCATGATGCTCAGGCATGATGGATTGGGAATAATTTTACAAGAGCAACATACATTTTCCTTCCAGGCGCTAACAAGGAGGAGACCTGGGCAGCACCACGTGCTCTGATGCAGTGTAGGTTGCTTCCTCATCTGTGACACGTGGGTGCCCATCATCCCACCTCTGGACTGGGTATTCTGTTCCCTGTGCTGGATACTGGGGAGCTTCACACAAAAAAATCACGGAATCCAGACCAGTTTGGGTTGGAAGTGACCTTAAAGACCACCCCGTTCCACTTCCCTGACATGGGCAGGGACACCTTTCACTAGACCAGGTTGCTCCCAGTCCTATCCAACCCGGCCTTGAACACTTCCAGGGGTAACTTTCAGAGATAAAATAACTTCTAGGGACAAAATAACTTCCAGGAATAAATAACCCTCCTGTCTGGCAGGACCACGCCAGAGTGATGCCAGGGGTCCCCAGGGTGGTCAAGCATCACCCATGCCAGGCTCAGTCAGCTGCATCAGGGTGCCCAGGTAGAGGGAAAAAAACGTCTCCAGGAAAATCCAGCTCATTAAACAAACGCCCGGGGGCTGTCACAGCCTAACAAGCAGAGCTTTAGCAGCTGATTTGTCTTCAGCCGGCAATGTTTAAAAATCCAACTGAGACCAGCAGAAAAATATCCACTCCCCTCTTTAAAACACACATTCATCACTTGAGAATCTTAATGCGTCTTTCCCAGCCGGGGAGGTCAAACACGCCTGCCTAAAGCAGGCTCATTAAATATACATTTAATCACGGTTTGGATTGAGAGACAAAGGCTGGGAGAGACAGGTGCTTTGCCGGAGTGACCTTTTGGATCCCATTTTAATGTAACTAGTTTACAGCTTATCTGAAAGGCCAGCTCCTGGGGAAGGCGAGCTGCAGCAAAATGGGGAAAGTAATTAGGGGGGGAAGGGCCGGGGAGGTTTAGGGGGTTGTGGAGCTGGCGATGGCACCATCCGCTGCTGCTGCTGCTGCCGCCGCGCTTCCCAGGCAGCTCTGCAACATTTGCTGAAGTTGGACTTATCAACCACAGCAACCCAATTTAATTTGCTTATCTTGGCTCCTTCCTCACCCCCCCCCAACTTCCCGCTTCTCCTGCTCTTTTTAATTATCGGTTAAATAAATGTCTTTTTCAATAAGGCAAACAGCATCAAAGCGGGTGCCCGCCCCCCCAGGCACTTACACTTGCGCGGCTCCAGCGCCTTGTTGGGGCAGGGGAGGTGCTGGGCTGGGGGGTTCTGGGTCCTCTGCAGACAGGCCAGCATGGTCTGGGTTTCCTGGCGGGTGCTGCCGCCCCGCACCCTGTGAGAGAGAAGAGACACGGGTGAGGGAGGGGACTTGCCCACCCCACCGCCACTACCCTCATGCCCACCCAGCAGAGCCGGCGGCAGGACCTCCACGGCACTCAGTGCCCTTTGCTCCTCAGGAGATAAATAACCAACTCTGAAAGCCTGAAAGAAATAGGAATGTATATGAAAGAAATATGAAGGTCTCAGTGGGTGATTTGTGCTGTCTGCAGAGCTTTCTGCCCTTCCCACCGGGAATGGGGCAGAGCTGGGGCATCCCCCCGGCACAGCGCTCCAGCAGCGCCAGACTGCTCTGCCAGCGTGCCAGCCAGCACCTCCCGGCACAGAGTGACCCTGGCCAAGGCTGGGGAAAGACAGTGTTAACATCCCACTCTGGGTCCTGGGATCTGTCGCCAGCTCCCAGCTGGCATCAAAATCTGCTCGACAAAAGCTGGAGGGGTCAGGCCAAAGTCACCGCCGCCACCGCGCTGCTCATTGTAAGTCCTTCACCAGCCGCCGCGAGGCCGTGAGTTATAACCAGTTGCTGCTGACACCCTCCCACTGCTCCGGCTGGTGCGGGAAGAGATATTCCCACTTGGAGAGGGCAGGGAGACGTGGGCGGGAGCAGCAGGAAAACAGGCAGTGGTGCCCATCCACGGTGTCACAGCTCTTGAGCCATTGCTCTCTGGCTGAACGCTTATGGATTGCCGGGGGTCACAACTGGAGGTCACGGATGGGTGTCACTGCGGGGTACATCACTCCATCTTCTCTGCTGTGGGAGAATCATGACCTCCTGCAGCCGTCCGGGATGTTTCCCACATGTCCCAGTGTTGGCGAGCGGTGCTGGCACTGCCGTGCAGGGGAGCGATGTGGTGGCCTCGGGCACGTGGTGGCCTCGGGCAGGCGCTGGCAGAGCCCGTGGCCATCACCGCCAAGAAGCAAAGCACGGACGGATGATCCCAGAGCCGCGCCCGGGGCTCTCTGTGCTTCACTGGTTTAAATGTCACCCTTTGAAACCCCTTCACAGCCACCACAGGCACAGACGGTACCCGCAGATGCGCCGCTTGCTCCTGCAGGCAGGGGGTCCCAGGCCCTGGGATTGTCCCCGGAATGGGATCCGTGCAGGGTGTCTGTGCTTTGGCTGGGCTCTGCCCATGGGGCTGGGGGTCTCACCCCATCCCCCCCAGCAAAGTGGTGGCATGGAGACTCATCGGCAAAAGGTGTGAGGAGGAGGAGGGGAGGAGGAAGTAATCTAATACCGAGCAGGTGTCTGGAGAACCCAAATTGTGCTGTTTTCTCCTAATAATGAAGTATTCATGAGTAAAAGCCTTTTTCACTACTTTCTTAAGATACTAATTTCACAACAAGCGCCTTGTTACCATGCAATTATTCCAATCGTGCATTTCTCCCAGATTCCATCTGTCCTCGCGCTCTCTAAATGAAAGACAATCATGTAACCACCTTTCATTATTCACTATTTTACTTTCAGCAAAGGTACCCTGAAAGAAATGATTTCCTCTGAAAGGGACTTTTATTCAGTTTCAAAACCAATTTTCTCCTATTACTGTCTTAAAAAAAAAAAAGGAGGGGGGCAGGGAGGTGTTTTTATTTCATGCATTACATATCCTTTGTTAACGCAGCTCGCAGTAAAAGCAGCCGTATCCATTTTCTGGCTTCGATTTCTGGTAATTTTAAAATATGCCATTACAATCAGGCAGAAATTATACAGTTTGAAAAGAGAATGAAGTGCTTCTTATTCAGAGGCTGAGCACACTTGACTGCCAGGAGCTCGCCTCTCCCCGCCGGGACTCGGGGTTCATTACGCAGCCCTGCTCCCGGTGCCTCGGCTCCCCCGGCACGCGCCCACCGCCTGGATTTTCCGTGCCAGGAGCCGCCTGACCCCATCCCTGTCCCCATCCCCGTCCCTGCGGGGTGGACGCAGGTCAGGGCACCCAGGGCCATGCGGGGGATGGATGACGGCACTGGCTCCTGCTGTACCTGAGCCCCAGCTCTGCAGCGACCTCAGGGCTGGCGTCCCGCCGGGTGTCACCATCTGGCCGATTAGCAACGGACGTCACCTCCTCCCCGCGGAGAGGCGGCTCCTCATGGGGACATTGACCCGTGTCCCTGGTAGACACTGGCGCCGTGGGCGGCCCGTGCCATTGCTGGATGAGGATCAGGTAACTGATGGTCCTTGGGGGAAACAGCTGAGAGCAAGAAGAAAGCACCCAGGGGACCACTGAATCCATGTGCCAGCACAGGGAAGGCAAGAGGAAAGCACCCAGGGGATCACTGAATCCATGTGCCAGCACAGGGAAGGCAAGAGGAAAGCACCCAGGGGGTCACCAAAACCATGTGCAGGCACAGGGTGGGCACGGATGCAGCCCTGGTCCAGGGAGGTGCTGGTGACCTGTCACAGCAGCTGAGGGCACCCTTGACTCTGGGGCCCAGCAATGCACGTCCCTGGGGACACCCCCACGCCGGCATAAGTTGTCACCATCATTGCCATACACAGCCCAGCACCTTCCTGGAGCCATCCCAACCCTGCCCAGGGAGCACCACTGAGATGCAGGAGCCACCTGCCAAACCGAATAAAGGCACCGATTAATTCAGACCCCAGCTCTGCCCTCGTCTCCCGGCGTCTCGCGGCGAAGATCATTTTTCCGACAGCTACGTTGCACTTCACAGGCACACTCAGAACCACGAGGGCTCTGGTGCCACAACACCATCCATCTGTCCACCCTGGCACCCTGCCGGGGGCCCCAAGCTCCCAGAGCGCCTGTGGGCGGGAGGGTGGGCGCCCGGCACAATGGGCATCTGTGCCACGGTGGCATTTTGTTAATGCTGCTCAGAAAAGCCCCTGAATCAGCTGATGGGAATTGGGCACTGGGCTGTCCAACGCTTAGCGCCGGCTTAGTTAGCTCCATCTGCATTTGAACTAATTCCAATCAGCAGGATCCGATTTAGTTCAAGCTGCTCTGGCTCTTTCGTGGCAGGAAAGGCAACACTCAGCAGTTTTGCCGGAACGCCCCGCATCCGCACGGCCTCTGCCCAGGCTGTGGATCCACCACCATCCGGCCAGCACCGCTGTACACGGCAAGACATTCCCACCAGGACGCCCAACCCTGCATCCCACAGCTCACAACTGGCATCATCTAGAATCTCAGAATGGTTTGTGTTGGGAGGGACCTTAAATTTCATCCCATTCCACTATCCCTCCCTTCCACTAGAGACACCTTCCACTAGATCAGGTTGCTCCAAGCCCTTTCCAACCTGGCCTTGAACACTTCCAGGGATGGGGTAGCCACAAGTCCATCCTTCCCGCCCCACACCCAGCTAATCCATCTCGACATCACACTATTTATAAGCCCAAGGTCTTCGTGACTTTAATAAAAACCACCACCCTCTATGTCTAAAGCCCCAGTGACGGGAGGGTTTGGCACCTCCTCTGACATCAGTGGCTGATAAGTCGGGCTTATCTCCTCTGAGAGCCCTGTGAAGGTCCCTCCGGCGAGATAAGGCCAGCGCAGCTGTCGATAGAGGCTTTTGCAGGCGAGGATTTAGATAAAAGAAAATGTGACGGGAGGGGGAGAAAAGAAAAAAGGAACTTTTGAAGTCTCAGCCTGAAGTGGGTCTGTGCAGTTGCTGGGCAATGGAGGGCAGCGGACAGGGCAGGGATGGTGAGGGACAAGGTCTTGGTCACCATCCGGGCTCTGCTGCAACATGTCCGCATCCTTCCCTGGGCATTATTGAAGTGTAATCCCATAAAAGGGGAGTTTTGGGGGTTAGGAGAGGAAGGAGGGGATGAACAGGGACGCTGCAAAGCTGTTTGAGTCATGCCACTGCCAAGTCCCCCATGGCTATTAAAAGTCAGTGCTGGGTTTGGCACAAGAACAGGAGGTGATGGGGTCACCCTGGCTGGGAGAGGCACAGGAGGCTCCCGACAGCACCCAACAGACAGACGGACAGCGTGGGAGCCAGGCCAAGGCTGGTAGTAAGCAGGGAGAAGGAGCAAAAGCCCTCACCTGTCCCTGGTGTGCCAAGTAAAACAAATACTGCAGTGCCAGGGCTACTCGTCATGACCAGGGACACCCCTGTCCCTTATCCCTCCATGGATGGAGGAGAACCCCACTGCCCCTCCAGGGTGCTCCCATTCCCTGCAACGCTAGGAACATTGGTGTCACCTGTGCAGCAGCACCGGGACATTGGTGCTACACCCCCAGCAGCCCTGGCACAGCCACTGCCACTATCCCTGGTCTCCACAGACACTGGTTTCCCACCCAATGGCACCCTGCAAGGGTGAGGAGGTACCAGAGGAGGAAGGCTTCCCCTCTGCACACAGCAGGTGCCCATCCCATTGCAGGGTGAGCAGGATTTTGGCTGGTGCTGCCTACTGGCACCACAGTGGTATTGGCAGCTCATGTCAATATCCCATCCAGATTTAGGGTGGCAGGGATGCAACGCTCGGCGAGTGATGCCACAGCTCAGCCCTACAATGGGTAAGCATAGAAAGGTCACTCCACCATAAACCATGGCAAGCATTAGGTAAAATAAAGCCCAAAGTTTGCCACTGAGGGTGCCACGAGGCACAGACGGTACTGCCGGCCACCCCACGACCTTCCTTTGCCCGCCTGCCACTCCATCCCACTCGGATAATCCGCTCCCCTCCGCATGCTCCAGCCCCAGGCCTTTCAGGGGGCCCTGTTAATAATTAAATGTTAATCTAAAAAGCAATTTTAGCTGCAGTGCTGCAGATCTGGTTAGAGATTACATTAGCATGTAAGAGTCAAGGGTAATTTTCTCTAACCCCTCTTGTGATCTTTAAAACCCGCAGATCTTAAAGCAACACCAGCTCCTCTGATTAAAATTGGAAGCTGGGGTTTGCAATGGATAATGATGCTGGAAGTGATTATTTTGCTGCTCAGGGTCTCGCTGGGGTGGTGGGAAAGTGGGGGGCTGGGGGGAAGGGGGGGGCTGAGAGAGTGACCCAGACCAGCCAAGTGGCTTCTCCCAGCCCGTGCCTTGTGGAGATGCTGGGAAGATGCCGGGGTGAGCCTGGGACCTGGCACTGAACAGAGCTGTGACACACGGAGCATCCCCATTTCCCACTTCCCCAGAGCCTGCATTTACTTACAGAGCTAACATTTTGCTGCCAGAGGAACGGTGCTTTTTTTGGGCTGATGTGACACCAGGATGGCATGGAGCCCACCAGCCATGGCACACAGCCAGGGACAGAGTGGCACCAGAGCTGGACAGAGCATCCTCTCGCTGCTGGCATCTTAGGGCAGCATCTAAGTCTCTCCCATCCCACTCAGAAATGAGATTTCTGCTCCTGTGGCTGCTCCAAGAAGAAATCTCTTAGACCGCTCAATCAAATCAACATCCCAAAATACCCCAAAATAACCTTTGGCTTACGAGCAGGGCCAGGGGGACTGGAAGGGGGCACAGCAAATCACCTCCTGAGCAGTGCGAATGACCCGATGGAAGAAATATGGTATCAGATGTGTCTGTAATGATGGAATTAAAAAAAAAACTCCAACAATTCAAGTGCTGTTGAGCATTTGCAGACATCCCCGCACAGGGCTCGGGCGGCCTGGTTAAATTTATGTGTCAGCTTTAAGGAGGCCTCTCATCAAATGAGCTATTTTGGGCAGAGATTAAAGATCTATTTTCGCTGTGAGCGGGAACAGCTCTCGAACAGGTTAATAATGATTCTGGAAAGCCATGCACCTCCAGCGCCCCGGGGCAGGGACTTGGAACCCTGGTCAGCGTCGGGGGGTCCTAGAGGGTGCTCGAGCCACGAGGGTGGGGGATCACAGTGCAACAATGCCCCAACCCGCTGTCATCCTGGAGGGGAGGAAGGAGCCCCGTGCGCTGCACCGGGCGCTGAGCAGCCGTGGGTAATTGGAAGTGGCAGACGCTGGCACGGTGCTGCCGAGAAGGTCATTACGTGGGACTGGGAATGAAATGCCAGGAGCGAGGGGGGGAGTGGCCCCGTTAGCAAAGGTCAGGGCCCCACTCGGCGCCAGCAGTGTTTTTGGCAGAGCTCAGCCCTGGCTGTGTGTACCGGGGTCCTGGCAGGGCCAGCATGCAGCGCGGGAGCAGGACCTGCCTGTACGGATGTGACCCCTCTGGTGCGGTACCAGCTCCTCAAATAAAACCTCCCTCATCTGACACAATCGTGTCATGCCTTCATCCTGCACATGGATGGGGAGGAGGGGCTGGGGAGATGAGCCCACTGAGCTGCCCACCATCCCATCACAGATAGTCAAGATACTCATGGGCTTTTGGTCTCAGCCCCAGCAGGGACACGGGATCAAACCATCAGAAAAGCCAAGCTGCTCCAGGAAGGCCTCTCGCAGCAGAGACATGGGATCAAACCAAAGGAAAAGCCAAGCAGCTCCAGGAAGACTTCCAGAGCAGCAATTAAAAGCACCCTGGACCCCACCCCAGCACGGGCATCCAAACCTTGGACACCTGCAGCACCTACATCTCCAGCTGAGACACAACAAACTCAACACAGCAGAGATCAAAGCTCTCCACTACAGCTCTTGCCCCATCCTGGCTCCCTCCTGCCCCATCCTAGCGGCTCGACTGCCCCCCACAGTGACAGGTCCCTGTGCCCCCACGGCCACAGTGGCAGCACCACAGTGCCCCGGCCGTGGCAGTCGGGCGTGTGCTGCTCCATAATTACAGCCCCGAGTGCCTGAGCTGTGAAAGAATCTGACGAAGGAATCCAGGGTAGATCGCGCTGCTGAAATTACTATAATCAAAGGCTTTCACAAAGGCTTCAAATGCAACCAATTACCCTGAAAGGCGAGGCAAGAAAGAAAACAAATTAGCATGTTTGCACAGAGCCTCGGCGCAGTGCACACATCGCCCTGTGCCGCCCTCGACCCTGGCCGGCCGCTGCTCCCCATCCCCGGGTCCTGCTCCCCATCCCTGGGTACCCTCCCCTCCTGGCTGGGTACCAACTCCCCATCCCCATGGCAGGTCCGTATCCCCACATCCTGCTCTGTCACTGCTGCCCCGCTCGCAGCTGTACACAAAGGGGCTCTGTGCCCGTCCCTCACCCCGCAGCCGCTGCTGCCCTGCCTGCACACAAAAGCCCTGCCTGTGCCACAGTCGGGTCCGGCGCAGGCTCAGGGGCTTGCCAGGGTGGCCTGGGGAAACCTCCCTCCCTTCTCCCTTGACACTGGTGGGGGTCTCTGGGCAAGAGGAGGTGAGGGGGGTCCTCAGATGCACCCACTAAGCGTAGCCCCTTGTCACCTACTGACAGCTGGGGAAAGCATTCATGGTAGGGAGCCCCCACCCTCCCCTCCTTACAGTATACTTCATCTGGCTGCCAGTCTGGGGGAAAAGAAGGGAAAAAAGGGGAAAAAAATAAAAATCAACTTCTTCCTTTTAATATTTAACACGAGTCCATCACCCTGAGTCTATTTGGTAATACAAAGCTCTGGAGATTTAAACCCTTCTCACCCGGAGAGATGGAAATGAATGGTGCTCTTTAATGAGCTGGTTCAGCAGAAAAGATAGATTTCCAAGATTACTGTAGGAATTCTTATAATTGATGTGTACTTTTGTAACGAGGATTATACCACCATCCGGTCAAGTAATTCCAGCTCTTTTTCCCCCCTTGTCCCAAGCTCACCCTGCTTTTGGGGTTCCCTGAGGGACAGGGACCAGACTGTGTATCCAGAGGGAGAAAGCAACATTGGAGGGGGGGGGGGGGAAGAAAAAGACAAAGAAAAATTAAATAGTTTTTTCTTATTTAGCCATAGACAACCTAATGCAGCCACCAAATGGGAAAATAAGGCATCTCTCCAGATTTCTATATTTGTTTTACAAATCCCTACTTTCCCCACCGATCCGGGGCCGGATGAGCTGCTGAATGCCGAGTAATTAAAAGGAACAGAGAACAATACTCAGCGCTGCCTAAGAACGCGGAGTTTCCCTCAGATGTTTGTAGCAATTGTATGAAAATGTACCAGGCGGGATGGGGAGAGCTGACAGCCGGGATTGGGAGCAGCCGGGATCCGAGCTGGCTGCCTCCCCCGCCTGATTGGCATTAATTGTGCGCGTTTGCAAAGCAGAACGGAAAGTCTGACACGAGCTTCGAGCCAACATTTCTTTCTAATAGTCTTAATGATTACGACGAGAGCTGATGATCATTGCAGGGTGTTAATAGTCCGGAGAGCGGCTCTGCGGCTGCTGGGGACAAGCGGGGATGTCCCCAGCCCTGTCCCTGTCATGCAGGGGAGATGCTCCCCATGGTGGGCTGAGGGTGCAGTGGGATGGATGCGGGAGCTCCCATGAAGCCAGAGCATCCCTGGGAGAGGGGACACTCCTATCAGGCTATGAAACTCTGGCAAGGGGACAGAAAGGACAGGGAGGGTACAGCAACCCCCTGCCCCCTCCCCTGGCTCTGCCCCATGGGAGAGAAGTGGCTGCAAAGTGGCAACACCAGGAGGGAGAATGTCCCTACACTGAGCCCCCTCCAAGGAGTATCCCCAGGGATGCCCCACACTGAGGGAATCACTGGGCCACCCTGCTCCCCAAAACAGCTGCCAAAGCCCAGTCCCCATGGGTACCACAGGAGGGGTTGGGGGTGCTGCCCTGGGGAGCGACTGCAAACAGCAGAGCCCGTCATTAAAAGCGGATTAATGAAACCCGAGTTTCCTTGACTCTTTACAAGGCTGTTTTCTCAGACGTCCTTGAGTTTTGTCGCTGCAGAGGCGAGAGGGAGGTGGGTGGGCTGTGGAGCCCAGCACGGGCTGCTCCGAGCGCGGCCACAGGAGAGACGGAGCCAGACGAGCACAAAAACCCTGCGCGGCCCCGGCCCGTCCAGGTTTACACGGGAGGAAAAATCAATGGCCATCGATCCGCAATACAAAGGGAGAGCGGCGCTGGCAGACGGCAGGCGGCTGCCATCTGACCGGGGCTCAGCAGAGGACACGGCTGGGTCACCTCCCTGGGGACGGGAGTGCTGCTGGGGGACACGGCTTGGGATTGCATTGCTGGGGGACCATCGTGCCCGAGGGGGGACACAGTTCAGGGTCACATTGCTGGGGACCGATGTGCCCAACAGGGGACACGGCTCAGGGCACAGCCAGCAGCACCGATGGCCACCCTGCCTGCGCCAGGTCCCTCCAGGGCAGCGAGCGGCACTGCCAGGCCACATGCCATAAACCCTTGCAGCGGCAGACAGGACACATCCACGGTGTGTGGGTGGCCCTTGTCCGTGCCCTTGCCGGGACATGGCTCAACCACCCCCGGATGGATGGACAGACGGCCTCAGCTCAGCTCCAAGCTGTTTGATTTGTTTTATCATCTGCGTTGGCCAACAGATCACTCAGCTTTGGGCTTTCTGAGCTCACTAATAACTGTTCCCTGATGAAAAAGAAATAAAGACTCGGTCCCTTTCTTTCTTCCCCCACCCTTTCCAAAAAAAGTCCGTAAAGAAGAGCTATAAAAATGGCTTGTTATCTCACCTAGTGAGGCTCTGGCTGTATGTTATTGCTAATTGGGTATAACATCCTTGTCTTGTTCTGCTCTCTGAAGCTAAATCAAGAAAGCACCACTGCTGCGAACTAATTATATCTCTGGACTGCAGACTCCAGCTTGTCTTCCCCTTTATTGAGTTAAAAAATGGTCACTAACCTTAATCTCTCATATTCCCAAGCATTAGGGCTGCTGGAAACCCACCACTTCCACCTGCATCCTGGTCTGTGCTGGGAAAGACAGAGCACATGGTCTGGTGAAGGCTCACAGCTACTCCAGCACACGACCCTAAACGAGGGTCTGAAGGTGCCCTCCCCTGGAGCATCTCATGGCACCGGAGTGCCAAGACCACCACAGCCAGCGTTCAGGTCCCCGTGCCACAGAGTCTTTATCATACACAGCTCTGAAGCTTCCTGTGCTGCACAGACCCACAGACCAGCCACCTATCCTCTGTGTAGGGGAGATTAAGTTTCTTTCATTATGATGTTTTTTTAAAATCTGTCCTCCTGGTACTCCCATGGCCCGAGTTCACGTGAGCACATGGGCCACGAGAGCAGGAACCCAGGGGAGTGAGTGCTGCTCTGCTTCATCCACATCACTTCCCAGTCTCAGCCCCGGATGGACCCTCATGGTCCCACTAATGCTGCTGCTCATCCCCAGGTCCACCACGGGAGCACAGACCCCCACGGCCACCCAGCTGTGCCACTACAGGTGGCTATGGCTGAAGCTCTCTGGTTACTGGCACAGTTTACACACCAACACTGCTGCCTCGGCACAGACCAAAGCAGGTCATCGTGAAAGGAGAGAGGACAACCAGAGCCCCAGAGGGCACCGAGATGAGCAGCAAGGCTTGGGCCATTCAGGATAGCCCCATCCCTCCCTGTCCTGGCAAATCCCTCAGCACCAGCCACATGAGGTCCAAAACATCAGCAGCAATGTAAGGCTGGGACAGGAATCAGAGAGATGGCACTGAGCTCAGCCCCCTGCCCAGCTCCATCCCCCTCCCAAGGCTCCATCCCCCTGATCATGGGCACCCGCGCAGATGGTGTTACTTTCCAAAGGCAAAGTCAAGCTCCAATTCTCCCTGCGAGCCAAGAGCATCCCTTAAAAAATTGATACTTCCCTGACTATTAATTAACCTGAACCACTTAAAACCGCCTTCAATTTGTCAGGTTTAACTGCCAGCTCTTCTCGGTAAATCAAGCGTCGCGTGCAGATGGAGGCTGCGCGTGCGAGGTGGCGGTGAAGGAGCAGGCGGGGAGCGGGGTGAGAGGGGCACCCTGTGCCACACTCGCCATCCCAGAGCACCAGGGATGATATTCACACCCCACAATTAGCCAGGACACGATATCAAGCACAACAGGCAGGCAGACAGGCGTGGGCAGGGCAGCCAGCGGTGCTCGGAGCACCCCACACCGCAGCCTTCCCGTCTCCCCCCACAGCGCCCTTGTCGTGCAGCCAAGGCTGAATTGGAAAGCAATATGAATATTTATCTCTGACAGCGAAATCTCCCCGCTGCAGGGTATTAAGGCTTTATTAGTGTGTGGTTACCAGCCACGCTAAGCCAGCTCCCGCTCTCGCCTGGAGCGTGGCAGAGATGACCTACAAGAGGCAGATGGCAAAGCCTTGGAGAGTTCCCGATGCCGGGACGTGCCTACCGAGGAGGGGGCTGCGCACCCCAGTCCCACACAGGGAGACAGACACGGAGTCGAGAGCGAGTTCCCCCCACCAAAACCCCCTCCTCTCCCAGCACCAGCCCCTCCACTTCCCCACGCTGGAGCCACCCCCAGCCCCCGCACCACCCGGCTCTCGCTGTTTTGGGTTAAAACGCTGATGTATTCTCTCTTTAGCAAAAGGAGTCCCAGGGGCTATAAAAACTCCCAGCAGGCTCCTGTCAGTCTCAGGTCATTAACTTTCTTTCATTGGGAGTTTGTTTACAGCCAGCCATAAATAGCGGTGCCCGCGCTGCTCGCCAGGAGAACGGAGTGGGATGGGATGGGGCTGCCCGTGTGCAGGGGGGCACAGCCCCCCAGGGTCCAAGGTGTGGGGTCCAGCACTCACCCCCGAAATGAACTTTTCCCATGCCCTGTGCTTCCCACCATCCTGGCACCGCACGCTGCTCGGCACAGCACTGCCCACAGTGCCATGGAACCACCTCAGCCCTGCAAATTGATGGGGTCACCTTGTGCACGGCCTGAGGGAGCCGGGCACGTGCTTGTGGCTCAGTTATGGCCTTTCCTGAGGAAGGAGGAGGAGGAGGAGGAGGAGGAGGAGGAGGAAGGAAGCAGCTGGCTAGAGCTGCCCCTGTGGGTGACCTACCCCTGGGACCTGCCCCACACTCTCACCCAGTCCAGTCCCTGTGCCCGTCACAAGCACCAACTTCATGTCAGGACCTCTGTGTGTTTGAGGTGTCCCCTGGGGGAGACCCCCAAGACCCTTCGTCTCCCCAGTGCCTGCATCTCAAACCTCCTCCCTTCCGACAATTTACCAGCACGGAGGCAGAAAGCAGGAAAGCCGAATGTGCCACTGGTATGGCCGGCACAGCACTCCTGCCGGGATGCTTCCAATATCACGGCTCCTCTGCACCCAAGAGCACGTAGGACGGCCTCAGAACACCCACATCCCGCTGCCCACCCCAGAGGTGCACCACGGCCCTGCTGATTCCCCCAACACCAGGAGCACATCCCAAATCCTGTTAACACCTCTGCAGGCTCCGGTGTGCCACTGGTTGGGATCCCCCTGGATGCAGGTGCCCAGGGCTGGCAGCAGGATCACAGGTGCTCGGGAGCTTTATTTCTGTGTGAACACAGCGGCTCCACCACGGCCGTGTGAACCCACCAGCTGCAGCTCTGATGGAGCCACACGATTCCCTGGCTCCCGAGGCCCATGAACACTGGTTCCATAGGTACCTCCCGGTCCAGCAAAGCCCTCAGCACTCCTGGCACGGCGTGCTGAGCTGGGACCTCGGTCTGTCCCCTCACCAGCACAGCTCTGTGTGCCACCCAGGTCAGCACCACGCTGGCACAGAGCGGGGGTTCAGTGACAGCACCCCAGTGTCTCATCCCAGGCTTCAGAGGGGATGAGGGGGGTCCTGGAAATCCACAGCCACAGCCAGCCGGGTTTGGAGCAGCCAGGAGCCCACCTCATGTTGTATTTCATGGGATGGCTACAGGACCAACCCACACAGGGACTGAGCATACAGACCACCAGCACCCCAGTCTGTGCACTAGGCTAAGGGATTAAACCCCAAACTCACACACCACGACTTCTGCTCTTCCACCTATCCCTGGGCGAGCAGGGACTCGCCAAAAATCCCAGCCTCATCCCTTCCAGTGCCCCACATCTATGGAAATATCTCTATTTTAGCCCATACACTCGCCCAACCTGTAATCAGAGCAACACAAATAGCCCCTGCTTCCCATGTAAATTAAAAACACCCATTAGGCAGATTTCAAAAGATGTCAGTAGGCTTATAATTATACACGACATCCTTCCGAGATAAAAGCGATTACCGGGGATGCAAATCACTTAGCAACCAATCAGTGCCCCCAGAGTGCGGAGCACTGACCAGCCATCCATTTTCGCCTCGTCCTTTTATTCCCTGCATCGAGCAAATACAAACACAGATAAAGAGAGGCACAATAGCTCTTGACACGCAAATAGGTTAACATAATAAAGCCAGCTTTAGCCGGCTCACTCGAGGGAGAAAAGCAATTCTCAGGCAAGCAGGAGGTAATAAAACAGGGCTTTTGTGTTCCTGGCTCCCATTCTCACCCCTGCGCCAGCTTTGCTGCATTAGCTGATAGGCATCGTGGTTTGATTGAATTACCTTTCATGAATATTAGCTTTTTGAGGAATGCGCAGGCAGAAGAGAAAGAAGAAATGTCTTATTTTTGCATGCATGCACCCGCTGCAGACGGACATGCGGCGGCACAGATGCCAGCGGGGCCAGGAGAGGGGTCCCGGCAGGTGCAGCCCCCGGCCCACCCTGCCAGCTGCAGCATCCCCAGCCTTGGGGGGGGGTCACACACAGACCCCCTCCACCCCAGGACGAGACACCACCAGCAAAGGACCTTACACAGGGACGGATATCCTGCTCTGTCTTTAAAAGGAGCCGTGAGGCCACAAGGCCACAAACGCCACCGTCCCGACACCCCCCCTGCTCAGAACCCCACATCCCTGCCCGTGGTACCGCGACAGCAGGAGGGTGGTGGGGTGGGCTGGCTCCCACCACACATTCCCGAGGCCACAGCTCCCTGTGCCGCAGGATCACGCCGGAGAGGGAGCCGGGCTGCCCGGCTCCGCCGCACATTTTCCCACACAAGTTGAGGCCACGCAGGAAACCCGCTCCAGGCAAAAATTAACTCCGCCGCCTGGCAGGGATGCAAACGCCCGGCACTGATGCCGCACACACGGCGGGAGCGCGGGGGCAGCGCGGGGTCGGAGCGCCCGGCTCAGCACAAATACCGCGGGGCCGTGAGACCCGGGACCCCCTCGGCCCTGGAGCCAAAGCCGTTTCCCGGACAGGACAGCAGCCTCCAAGTGAGAACCAGCCCCAGGAGGGAAGCGTCTCCTCTGCAGCCTGCTGAGGATGGAAGAATTTCAGGCTCAAATAAGACAGATAACCAGAGGGGCTTAAAAACTGAGGTGATGTGGCCTCCCCGAGGGCTCTGTCCCTCAGGGTACAGCCGGGCAGCAGCCACCCACCTCCTCCCTCCATGGAATTCCCTGCTCCAGCCTGGGGATAACTATTCACACCAAGATATTTCAATTTTTAATGCCACAGTCGGGTGAAATGGGCCCCGCTCGCAGTCAGCGCTGCTCCGGCACAGAGAACGTGCCCCACTGGTACCAACCCACCATCCAGCAGGAAAACTGTTCCTGAAGCTGGGAAAACGAGCTGTGCTCCAGCAACCAGGGAATGGCTTTTCCTTCCCCTGCTCTACACACAAGGTCAGCAGAAGGCACCGTGGCGAGAGCTTCCCTCTCCTTCCACCACGGCTTCGAGGCAGCCCTGGCCAGACCGCACCCGGCTCACACCACGGCTCCCGGCACCTCGAACCCACTCCTCAAAGTTTTATGGATCCTTAATAAGAAAAATCCCTCCCAGCATGCCAGGTGCCCTCTACCAGGGATATTTCCCACCTCACCCCCCAGCACCAGAGCCCTGGTGCGAGGGCTTTGCCAGCCAGAGTCCCACCAGAGCAATTCCAGTTGTTTGGCCGCTGACCAGCGGCATGTGCCCAGCACACCAGACAGTCAAATCCCTCTGCAGGAGAACAGGGAGGTATAAAACCGCCAGATCCCACAAAATCATCCCGAGCGAGATACTGGACGCTCCTTATTGAGAGAAGAGCCACGTGGCTCTGTCCCCATGCCCGCAGTGACCCCTTGCCACTCTGCCCTTCAGGAGAGCCCGTCACTCACCCGGACAAGCTGCCCACAGGACAAGAGCATCCCGAGCAGGAGGATGCACATGTAAATATATATATATACATATATATATACATATAAATATATATCAAAAACCTCCCTACAGAGATCCCGACAGCCAAAGCCGGGCAAACCACCACTGCCCGATGCCAAAGAATTTATCCCTCGGAAAACATCAAGTACGGCTGGAAAACTTTTCCGCTGCCTCTCCTTGCAAATACCCGGCAGGGCCGGAGCTGAGCCCGGCCGCAGCCGTGCCTTGCAGGAAGCTGTGCCGTGCCGCCGGCTCGCTGCGTCCAGGCCTTGCCTCTCCAGCCATTAAATTCCCACGATGCGATGGCTTTCCCAGAGCTGGATTGGGATGCTGGGGCTGAGCTGCTGGCACCGGGAACAGCTCATTTCTGCGGGGGACCAAGCCAGAGAGGCGGCACAGCCCGCTCGTCCCCGGCTGGAGCCGGTGGCCGCCCCGGTGGATGCCCAGCCGCTGCTGCCCAGGAGCTCTCGGGGACCACGACGCCTCGTCCCCGGCGAATCGTATTCCCAGCGCCGATGGTCCAGAAGATGCCACAGGGATGCTCAGGGATGCTCCCTCCGCAGCTGAGCTTTTTCCAGAGAGTATTTTCCCCGTCAGAGCCTCCTGACCCGGCGGAGGCAGCCAGGGAGACGGGTGTTAAATAAACCATCGCTGGGTGGGTCCTTCTTCTCTCTCCTTTGTGACCGGCGGGATCCACACCAGCGCGGGGTCCATGGCGGGGTCCTGCTCTGCCACCACCCGCTCTGGTGTCCCGGTGGGATCGGGCGCTTCCCTGCCCGAGAAGGAGGAGAAAACCCCTTTTTTTTTTCCAGGCGAAAAGGGGTAGAAAAGGGTCGCAGCAAAGGCGGCAGCTCCCGGTCGGCTCCCGCTGGAAGTGTCTCAGCTTTCCTCCTGGAGGCACCCGTGGATATTTTATTTCCACTTAAGAGTCAGGCGACCCAAAAAGCCATTAAAAAAATCAAAAATTGGATGGGAAAAAAAAAACAAAACCAAACACCCAAACCACAAAAAAGACCCCAAAAGTTATTCCCGTTCCTCTCCAGTAGCGATGGGCAAGCCGGGCCCCGGCGACGGCGGCGGCTTCGCGGACACCTCCAGGCACCTCCGGGCACCGGCGCTGCGGCGGCGCCGCCTCCGCTGCGCCCCGGGAGAGCCGGCGAAGCCCTCTGGTCCCCGCGACCCGACTCCGGTAACCCCCTCCCCGGCAAACCTCCCCGGTGCCCGGACCCCCGTTACCGTCAGAGCTGGATCCGGGCCGGCTGCGGGCGCTGCGGTGCGGGGCGCGCCGGGCCGCCCCCCCCGGGCCGCGCAGCAGCAGCGGCGGCGCCCGCCCGGCCCCGCGCCCCGCCGGCGGCCCGCCCCGCCCCGCGCGCGGCCAGCGTGGGGACCCGCCGCTCGGCCCCGCGGGCACGGCGGGGGGCGACGCGGGAGGGGCGGTGGGGGAGCGACAAAAATATCCCGGGGGAGGCGGGGGGGAAGGGGGGGGCTC